>NC_037678.1:35461670-35616719 GCF_003255815.1 Theropithecus gelada | reverse complement strand
CAAAGTGAGCAGATGTCCCCTGAGGGGAAGATAAATAGTGAGGGAGGTGAGGTGGTGCACCAGTGGCAGAGAGAAATAATTGCAATGCCGAGAAGCTCTTCTGGGTCACCCACAGATGAAAGTGCCTTCCCATCAGCCCCCAGAACTGTGCCCCGGGAACACTGGAATCCCTGGGTCGACCACAGGCTGCGTTTCAAACATGCTAGTGGTACCCAAAAGCAGGACAAAGCCCCTCAGGGGAAGTTAAGGTTCGAGGTCGGATAGGTGGGCTACCGGTGGAATAAAAAAAGAAAAAAAGGGCTGCTGAGAAGTATTCCTTGCCACCCATGGAAGAAAGTGCCTTCCGTCAGTGCCTGCGGTGGGCCCCAGGTACAGTGGCCAGCCCGGTTCGTGAGTTTGTGTGAGTGTGTGAGTGTGAGAGTGTGAGTGTGAGTGAATGTGAGTGACCATGAGTGTTAGTGTTTGTGAGTGAGTGTGACAGTGTGAGTGAGAGTGTGCATGTGAGGGTGTGTGAGTGTGTGAGGGTGTGAGTGAAAGTGTGAGTGTGAGTGGGCTTGAGTGTGTGAGTGAGTGAATTTGTGGGTGAGAATGTGAGTGACTATGACTGAGAGTGTGTATGAGTGTGAGTGAGTGTGTGAGTGCGTGTGAGTGTGTATGAGTGTGAGTGTGCATGAGGGAGAGTGTGAGAACAAGTGTGTGTAAGTGAAAATGAGTGAGTGTGTGTGAGTTTTTGCGAGTGTGAGTGAGTTTTTGTAAGTGTGTGTGTGTGAGTGAGTGTGAGTGACTGTGTTAGTGTCTGTGAGTACAACAGTGTGTTGAGTGAGTGTGCTAGTGTGAGTGTGTGTGTGGGCGAGTGAGTGTGTGAGGATGTGTGTGAGTGAGAGTGAGTGGGGTTGAGTGAGTGTGAGTGTGTTTGTGAGTGAAAATGTGAGTGACTGTGAGCAAGAGTGTGAGTGTGTGAATGTGAGTGTGTGTGAGTGTGAGTTTGTGTGTGAGAGGGAGAGTGTAAGTGTGTGTGTAAGGGAAAGTGAGTGAGTGTGAGTGAGAGTAAGTGTGTGTGTGAGTGATCGTGAGTATGCCCATGAGTGTGACAGTGTGATTGAGTGGGTGTGCAACTGTGAGTGTGTGTGTGACTTTGAGTGTGTGAAGGTGGGTGTGAGTGAAGGTGTGAGTGAGAGTATGGGTGTGAGTGGTGTTGAGTGCATGACTGTGTGTTTGAAAGTGAGAAGGCGAGTGAGTGACTTGAGTGAGAGTCTGTGTGTGTGAGCGAGTGTATGGGTGAGTGTGCATGTGGGTGAGTTTGTGAGTGTATGTGTGAGGGAGTGTGAGTGTAAATGTGTGTGAGTGAAAGTGAGTGAGTGTGTGAGAGTGAGTGTGAGTGACCGTGAGTGTTAGAGTCTGTGTGACAGTGTGAGTGTGCGAGTGTGAGTGTGCATTTGAGTGTGAGTGTGTGAGGGTGTGAGTGAAAGTGTGAGTATGTGTGAGTAGGGTTGAGTGTGAGAGTGAGTGTGAGAGTGTGTGTGAGAATGTGAGTGACTGTGAGAGTGAGTGTGAGTGTGAGTGCGTGTGTGAGTGTGTGTGAATATGAGTTTGTGTGCAAGAGGGAGTGTGTGTAAGAGAAAGTGAATGAGTGTGTTTGTGAGTGTGAGAATGAGTGAGAGTGAGTGTGAGTGTGAGTCACTGTGAGTGTTAGTGTCTGTGAGTGACTTTGAGAGTATGAGTGTTTGAGTGTGAGTGTGAGTCAGAGTGTGAGAGGGTGATTGTGAGTGAAGGTGAGAGTGAGTGAGAGTGTGGGTGTGAGTGGGCTTGAATGTGTGTGTGAGTGTGTTTGTTAGAATGTGAGTGTGAGCAAGTGTGAGTGTGTGACTGTGTGTGAGTGTGTGGATGAGTTTGTGAGTGTGAGTGTGTGGGAGGCAGTGTGAGTGTGTGTGTGAGTGAAAGTGAGTGAGTGTGAGTGTGTGTTTGTGAGTTCGAATGAGAGTGAATGTGAATGAGAGTGAGTGTATATGACTGTGTGTGTGAGTGTGAGGGTGCTTGTGTGTGAGTGTGTGAGTATGAATGTGTGAGTGTGAGTGTGACTGACTGTGAGTGTGAGTGATTGTGTGAGTGCGAGTGAGTGTTTGAGTGTTTAAGAGCTGGGTTACCTGTGGTATTACAACAAAAAATAAAAACGGGCCATCGAGAAGCATTTGTTGTCCCCATGGAAGAAAGTGCCTTCCCACGAACCTCTGCACTGCTACCTGAAGATTCTGGCATCCCTGGTTTGAACCCAGGGTGCATCTCGGTCCAGGTAGGGTACCATAAATCTCAGAGAAGGCCCCGGATTGGAATATAAGGTTTGAGGGAGGGATGGTGAGACACCTGTTGGAGAAAAAGAAAACTGTGAGTGTGAGTTTGAGTGTGAGTGTGTGCGTGTGAGTGAGTTTGTGTGAGTGTGTGAGTGTGAGAGTGTATTTGTGACTGTGAGTGAGTGTGAGTGTGTGTGAGCGACTATAAGTGTGTCTGTGAGTAAGTGTGACAGTGTGTGAGTGAGTGTGTGAGTCTGAGTGTGCATGTGAGTCAGGGTGAGTGTAAGGGTGAGTGTGAGTGAAAGTGTGAGTGAGTGTGAGTGTGGTTGAATGTGTGAGTGAGTGTGAGAGTGAGTTTCCGAATGAGAATGTGAGAGTGACTGTGAGCGACAGTGTGAGTTTGTGTGTGTTAGTGAGTGTGTGAGTGTGCACGTGGGTGAGTGTGTGAGTGTGAGTGAGTGTGCATGACAGAGAGTGTGAGTGTGTGTAAGTGAAAATGAGTGAGTGTGAGTGTGTGTGTTTGTGAGTGTGAGTGAGAGTGAGTGAGTGAAAGTGAGTGTGAGTGAGAAAGTGTGAGTGAGAGTGAATGTGTGTGAGTGAGTGTAGGTGTGTATTACTGTGAGGGTGCCTGTGTAAGTGAGTGTGTGTCTGAATGTGTGAGTGTGAGTGACTGTGAGTGTGAGTGATTGTGTGTTTGTGAGCTGGGTGACCTATAGTATTACAACAAAAAATAAAAAAGGGCCATCGAGAAGCATTTCTTGTCCCCCATGGAAGAAAGTGCCTTCCCAAAAGACCCTGCACTGGGCCCCAGGGACCGTGGCCTAACTGGCTCAAAACCAGGGTTTTTCTCTGTAACACTATGGGTGCCCCAAAGAAGTAAGAATTCACCAGAGGGGAAGTTAAGTTTTGAGGAAGGGGAGCTGGTGCACTTGTGGCTGAAAAAATAAAAGAAAATCGCACCACTTAGAAGCATTCCTGGGTCCCACACAGACAACAGTGCCTTCATATCAGACCCTGCACTGTCCCCTTGGGACCGTGGCATCCCTGGTTTGAAATCAGGGTGCATCTCGGTCCCTGCAGGGGTACTCCAAAACTGACAGAACCTGAGGGGAAGGTGAGGTTAGAAGGAGGGCACATGGGGCTCCTGTGGCAGAAAAAGAAAAAGAAAAAAATGGAAGCCAGCGAGGAAACTGGCTCCCAAGGGACGAAAGTGCCTTCCCATCAGACACAGCACAGTTCTGTGGGCACCCTGGGTTCACTGGTTGGAACCCAGTGTGCCTATCGGGCCCATTAGGAGTACCACAAAGAGGGTCAGAGGCTCCTGAGGGGATAGTAAGGTTGGAGAGAGGGGTGGTGGGGCATAAGTGGCAGAAAAAATAAAACGTGCTGCCAAGAAGTGTTCCTGGGACTCCACGGATGTAAGTGCCGTCCCTTGAGCCCCTGCGCTGGTACCTGAAGATCTTGGCGGCCCTGGTTCGACCCCAGGGTGTGTCTCCGGCCAGATAGGATACCACAAATCACTGAGAAGGCCCCTGATGGGAAGATAAAGTTTGAGGGAAGGAAGGTGAAGCTCCTGATGGAGAAAAAATAAACTATGAGTGAGTGTGAGTTAAAGTGGGTATGACTGTATGTCAGTGTGTGTCAGTAAGTTTATGTAAGTGTGTGTGTGAGTGTGAGAGAATGTGAGTGATCATGAGTGTTAGGGTTTATGAGTGAGTGTGACAGTGTGAGTGGGTGAGTATGTGAGCGTGAGTGTGCATGTGAGTGAGTGTGTGTGTGATGGTGAGTGTGAAAGTGTGAGTGAGAGTGTGAGTGGAGTTGAGTGTGTGAGTGTGAGTTTGAGTTTGTGAGTGAGAATGAGAGTGAGTGACTGTGAGTGAGAGTGTGTGTGAGTGTGAGTGCATGAGTGTGTGTGTGAATGTGCATGTGTGTGTGAGTGTGAATGAGTGTGCGTGAGGGCAGGTGTGAGTATGTGTATAAGTGAGTGAGTGTGTGAGTTTGTGTGAGTGACAGTGAGAGTGTGAGTGTGAATGTGAGTGAGTGTGAGTGACCTTGAATGTTAGTGTCTGTGAGTGAGTGTGACAGCATGGGTGAGTGTGCAACTGTGAGTGTTCGTGTGAGTGCATGAGCATGAGTGTGCAACTGTGAGTGTTCGTGTGAATGCATGAGCATGAGTGTGAGTGAAAGTGTGAGTGAGAGTGTGGGTGTGAGTGGGATTGAGTGTGTGAGTGTGAGTTTGTGAGTGAGAATGTGAGTGACTGTCAGCGAGGGTGTGAGAGTGGGAGTGTGAGTGTGAGTGTGCATGAGTGTGTTTGTGAGTGTGTCATGAGGGAGTGTGAGGGTGTGTGTGTGAGTGAAAGTGAGTGTGAGTGTATGTGTTTGTGAGTGAATGAGAGTGAGTGTGAGTTTGAGTGAGTGTGAGTGAGAGTGTGTGTGATTGTGAGTGTGTGTGAGTGAGGCTGCTTATGTATGAGTGTGTGAGTATGAATGTGTGTGAGTGACTGAGTGTGATTGTGTGAGTGTGAGTTAGTGTGTGAGTGTTAGTGAGCTGGGTTACCTGTAGTATTACAACAAAAAATAAAAACAGGTGATCGAGAAGCATTCCTTTTCCCCCAAGGAAGGAAGTGCTTCCCGACAGCCCCTGCACTCGGCCCCGGGGACCATGGCCAAACCGGCTGAAAACCACGGTGTGTCTCAGTAACACTATGGGTGCCTCAAAGGAAGAAGGCACCGGAGGGGAAGTTAAGCATTGAGGAATGGGAGCTGGTGCACTTGTGGCAGAAAAAAATAAAAGAAAATCACACCGCTTAGAAGCATTCCTGAGTCCCACATGGACAACAATGCCTTCATAACAGGCCCTGCACTGGCCCCTGGGGAAAGTGGCATCCATGGTTTGAAATCAGGGCATGTCTCAGGCCCTGCAGGGCTATTCCATAAAGGACAGAAAGACCCTGAGGGGAAGGTGAGGTTAGAAGGAGGGAGTATGGGGCTCCTGTGGCAGAAAAAGAAAAAAATGGATGCCAGCGAGGAGTGTTCCTGCACTCCCCAGGGACAAAAGTGCCTTCCCATCAGCCACAGCACTGTTCTTTGGGCACCCTGGGTTCCCTGGTTAGAACCCAGTGTGCCTATCGGGCCTGTTAGGGATACCACAAAGAGTGCCAGAGGCTCCTGAGAGGATAGTAAGGTTGGAGTGAGGGGAGGTTGGGCATATGTGGCAGGAAAAAATAACCTGTGCTGCCAAGAAGTTTTCCTGGGTCTCCATGGACAAAAGTGCCTTCCCATGATCCTCTGCACTGGTACCTGAAGAAACTGGCATCCCTGGTTTGAATCCCAGGTGCGTCTTGGGCCAGGTAGGTTACCACAAGGCACAGAGAAGGCCCCTGATGGGAAGATAATGTTTGAGGGAAGGATGGTGAGGCACCTGTAAAGATAGATATTCCACTAAATTTCATTTTTATTATGACATAAGACAACTGGTAATAGGCAACATAATTGAAAAAACTTCTCAGTAAATTCAATGTGGCCTTGGCCTAAGAATATATATAAACAAACTACGAGTTTATCATCTCAAAATAAACCTGCACATTTACAGTCAGTTGATTTTACATAAGAATAACAAAAGAACAAAATGGGAAAAGAATAGTCTTTTCAACCAAAGGTGTTGGGACTACTGGGTATTCATATGCAAAAAATAAATAAATTTGGACCAAATATCTTATTTAAAAATTAACTCACAATTGAACTGCTAACTGTAACAGCTGAAACTATAAAACTTTCAGAAGAAAACACTAGCATAAATCTTTGTGACTGCATTTGGCAGTGTTTTCTTAGCTATGACTCCAAAGGTAAAACGGATTCAATGGACTTCAAAATTGAAAAGTGCTGTGTCTGAGAAGACAGTATCCAGAAGTGAAAAGGCAAGACACTAAGTAGAAGAAAGTATTTGAAAAGCATATATCTGTTAAGCAACTTACATATATAGGATATTTAAAGAAACTTTGCAATTCATAGTAACAAGATAACTCAATTTTAAAAATGGGCAAAGATTCTGAACAGATATCTCTGCAAAGAAGATATAAAGATGGATAATCAATAGATGCTAGATGTAATGAGTTATTAGGAAAATGTAAATCAAAACCACATGTGGTATCAGTTCACACCAAAGGATAAAAATCTTTGTTCAATAAAAAAGAGAAAGTAAGTGTTAGGAAAAATGTGAAGAAATTCAAACCCTCATCCCATGCTGCTGGGAATGTAAAGTGGCACAACCACTTTGGTAAACAAATTGGCAGCTCCTCAAAAGGTTAAGCATGAAGTCACCATATGACTCAGAATTTCCAGTCATAAAGATATACTCCAGGAAAATAGAAAGATATGCAAGCACAAAAACTCATATGTAAATGTCTACAGCAACATTATTAATAGGAGTCCAAAAGTGGAGAGAATCAAAACGTCCATCACCTTTGGGTGGGAAAGAGCCCAAAGGTCCATCACCTGGTGAATGGATAAATAACTGTTTGATGCATCCATACACTGGAGTATTATTGGGCAATAAGAAGAAATTAAGTACTGATCCTGATCTTAGGAGGAGACAGCAAAATGCCTAGGCAGATATGGAGGGTCCCTGGAGAATTTCCAACCAGCCCCACAAGTGTTTACACCAGATGCTATGTGCAGAGAAGGGGACCCGGACTTGTCTTGCCTGCACATGCCAGCAGTGGACCAGAGGCCCACATACACTGGTGGGATAGGGTGGAGCCACCAGGAATTCGTGCCTTATGCAGAGGAGGAGACTGGTCACTTCAGCTCATGTATTCCCGACATTCAATTGTGAGGTGGAAATCTGTTGGCAGGACCCCTGTCTTTACTGAGAGATTTCCTTTTCACATAATAAGGTCTGTCCTCCTCACCCTTCAATGTGTCTGCGTGCTTAATTTTTCCTAGTCATGAAAGAAGAGTCCAGATTTTGCTGAACTAAGGAGAAAAACCCCGCATCAATACCTGCTACAACACAGATGCAGCATGAAAAGTTATGCTAAGTGAAATAAGCCAGTCACAGTAGATAACTTGTTTTATATTTCAGAGTCTTATAGGCAAATCTATACAAAGAAGGTTGGTGGTTCCCTAAGGCTTAGGGAGGAAGGGAAAACTAGTGAAGATGGCTAAATGATGTGGGGTTTGCTTTTAGGGTGATGAAAATGTTCTAAAATTGATTGTAATGATGACTGCATAACTCTGAAAATACTAAAGTCAGTGACTTGTATATCTTAAATGAGTGAATTGCATAGTGGGTTCATTATTTCTCAATAAACCCGTTACCCACCACCCCGCTCCACCACACATTAATTGGGTACTAGTGATCTGGAGACAGGTACTTCTTGGTTTCAGATCACTGGTCAGAGTTCAAGACATAAGAGAAACAACAGTGTGTCCTTTTTATAGAAACAAGATTTATATTTTGAAAACTATCCTTTTCACTAGTATGAAGTCTGTAAAATTAAATGAAAAATCTTTCTTTCACTCTTTAAAGCACTGAGAGATTTACATTGAGGAATAAGACCTTGTTTTCTTTGGCCCCAATTTCTATCTAAAGGGTCTGGGAATCACACACTTCAAACTAGAAAATCTCATCAGATGGGCATTTTTAACACTTATAATGTGGCTTACTTTCTACCCTGATTCTGGTACAGCATCACAGAGAGAAGAAGCTGAAGGAAATCAAAGTATTTAACCCCAAATATTTTTTTTGACATATTTTGAAATGGCTGCTGCAGAGACAAGAGATTGAAATGGCCCTCATTAATGTAACCCAGTCTCTCCTCTTCTAGGTATTCCCAGATCTGGGGAAGATTAACTAACAGCCTGATGCATTTAAAGTATTAAAATATATAATTACCCTCTATTTTCTCAACATATTTTGGCAGAATTTGGGTTTTCCATTATTAATATTTTCCCAAATTACATGATTTTTAAGCCCAAAACGGATTTAAAATTATTGTATATTGGAATATAAATCATTCTATTATAAAGACATAACCATTTTTATGTTCATTGCAGCACTATTCTCAATAGCAAGGACATTGAATCAACCCAGATGTCCCTCACTAATAAATGGGATAAAGAAAAAGTGGTATGTACACACCATGGAGTCATAAAAATGAATGAGATCAAACACTTTGCAGGGACGTGGATGAACTCGAAGTTGTTATCATCAGGAAACTAATCCAGGGACAATAAACCAAACACTACATTTTCTCGCTTATAAGCTGAATGGTGAGAACACATGGAATTGGGGAGGGGAACAACAAACACTGGGGCCTGTTGGAGTCAGGAGGCAGAGCATCAACATCAATAGCTAATTCCTGTGGGGCTTAACATCCAGGTGATGGATTGATAGGTGCAGCAGACCATCATGGCACACGCTTACCTATGTAACAAACCTGCACGTCTCACACATGTAATTGAATCCTTAAGATAAAATAATTTTTTTTTAAAAAAAATTACCTTATGTTTTAGCTTCTTAATCAGAATATCCATTTTCAGTTGATCTGTTTTTAAGTCTCCATGACAACCGAAGTCTTCATTTCCAAACGCACTTAACAAATTTATTGACATTTCCAGGAGTTTCTTATACCTGCAGAAGTGCACAGAATTAGTAAATACAGTATTTTTAAGAGTAAATATTTAATAATTGTTTAAACAGATATTGTGCTATGGCATATCAGAGAAACAAATCTATAAACTATGATCCTCTCAGTTTCAACTAAGCATACTTTGGAAGGATTCCATATTGCAGGGGCCT
The DNA here is from genome assembly GCF_003255815.1 of Theropithecus gelada. Taxonomy (NCBI): domain Eukaryota; kingdom Metazoa; phylum Chordata; class Mammalia; order Primates; family Cercopithecidae; genus Theropithecus; species Theropithecus gelada. The sequence continues at coordinate 35,607,629 of NC_037678.1, read as the reverse complement.
TTGAAAACAGTATGCTGAGAATAGATAGGGCTCAAGGACAGTATCTCCAACTGAACTTTTAATGAACTCCCGTAGGCGCCAAGAAGGCGGGTAGATAAGAAAGAATATAGAAACAAGGTACTGAGTAAAAGGTTACATGTGGGAAAAGAAAGTTTGTTTTGCATTGCATTCTTTCTGCTGATGTGAGGTTTATGGAGTATAAATAAAGTGAGGCAGAGGCTCTGAGTGCGGCCGCCATGTTCTCTGTGTGTCTTTGTCTTTGTGTGTGTTCTTTCATTCTCCACCACCCCCGATGCGGCCCCAAACAAGTGGCGCAGCGAGCAGGGTCAGCACGGGTGAGTAGGGGAGAACAAGAAGGGGAACCCCCTAGGAGCGGGTAAGGCTCAGATATTGTTAAGGGGAACCTTCTTAAGCTTTCATTATGGGAATTCCATCTCTCTGGCCTCAGAATATTTATGGCTGTTTCAAGGACTGTTGCTGTCTATGGGAGTAGAAGTGAAAAAAAAAAGACTTTGAAGTGATTGTTTGCCCATGTTGAACAACATTGTTACTGGTTTCAGTATCAGACTAAAGTGCAGCTAAATCGCAGAGAATGGTTACAGGTAGTAAAAACTCTGCTTAGAGCTCTCCAGTTAGGGGATATTATGCCTCTAAAATTGTGGACCTTGTGTAACTCTATCACTCAAACATTAGAGTTACTTGAGACTGATTCGGAGTGTGGTAATGTAGCCACAGGAGGAAAGGTATCTAAGGATTTGGAAAAATAAAATAAAATAAAATAAATCTGAAATGGAGCCCATTTGTGCCAGGGTAGCAAAAGGGGGAAAAGAGAAAAAGCCAGCTCTTCCTTCTTCTAAGGGAAATTCTGACATGCAGCGTATTATGGAAATGCTTCAACAAATATTACAGATATATTCTTCTAATTCACCTTTGCGAGCTTTCCCTGTTTCTTTTTCTTCTGCCCTGTTAAAAGAGGATTTTCCAGAGCCTCCAATCCCCCGGCTTCCTTATCTTTGCCTTTGTTTGGCAAAGTTGAAGCCCTGTTCACATCAGACATACTTTAAATTTATACTAAACACCTGTTTAATATGTTAAAACCAGTATATATGTATATCTTATTGTTTGTTAAAATATTATGAGTATTTCAATAGTCAATAAATAAACACATTAATATTAACTATTAATATTAATATAGTATTAATAACCCCAGCTAGGAAATTGTTATGTTATAGGGGTGCATAGGTTCCACCAATTTACACTCCAAACAGAAGTTGAGTATTCGAGTTGCTTAACACATTAACTACCTCTTGATATTTTCTATGTTTTTAAATTTTAACCATTGTATTGTGTATGTAATGATTCTCAATTTGGTATTAATATACATATTTCCTAGTGAGTAATGATGTTAGACATATAGGTTTATTGTCATTTCTTTGTTCTGCTACTTTTGGTTGGGTTATTTGCCTTTTCTTATTAATATGTTGAGATTCTTTATATTTGGGGATATGAGTATTATTATATATTATATATACTTTTAATTTAAAAAAAATTTAAGGAGCTGGATCTGTTTCCAATTATTTGTGCTTCTTTTGCTCCTAATGCTTAGTTTTCAAATGGTGGCAATAATGTCCAATTTAATGCCTTACAAATTAAATTTTTAAAAAAAGAAATGAAAGCTGCCATTTCTAACTATGGATCTCAATCTCCTTTTATCCTTGGTCTTCTTGATGTTTTTTCATCAGAAAATTTGATGATTCCTATAGACTGGAAGACTTTGGGGAAGGCTTTTCTTAATCGTTCTCAGTGGTTACAATTGCACAGCTGGTAAATGAACAAGGCACATGTATAAGCTAGGAAAAATATTATGTGTGATCCCCCTGGACCCACTGAGAAACAACTCACAGGCACGGGCCAATATGCTACTCTTAATGCTCAGGCTGGTTTAGATGATGTTGCCTTTACTCAAATCAAGACTTTGTTTTTAAGGGCCTAAAATAAGGTAGAGATAACAGGAAAATCTTCCCTTTCCTCTGTGAAGATTTTATAGGGCACAAATAAACAATATTCAGATTTCGTAGCCCGTCTTCAGGATGCTGTCTTCAAAATTGTGGGTGCTAGCCTTGCTTCAAAAATTTTGTTATAAACATTGTCTTTTAAAAATGCTTATGCTGACTGTTAAAAATTGTTAAAATCGTTAAAGGCCAATGGGGCCAATTTAGATAAATATATTAAAACTTGTGTTAGTGTTGGAGGGGCTATTTATGATATTCAATTATTTGCTGGAGCTTTGTCTAAAGCCTTAAAAGGAAATAACAAACAAGGTGTTTGTTTGCAGTGTAGTAAACCTAGACATTTCAAAAAAAAAAAAAAAAAGTCATAAAAATTGAACACTTTTATCCCTCAAGGCAGAAAGCTGCCTTCAGAGGTGTACAAATGTTGTGATAAAGGTCGACATTAGACAAATAAATGTCATTTCAAAACTGATAAAAGTGGAAATTTACTGTCTCCTCTCCTGGGAAATGAGAGCCAGGGCCCACAGGCTTGGGGCCCCAACAATTTATGTCACCAGGTCTGAAAGTATAGTTGATTTATCAGTCTTTACAAATGAAAAATATAAGAAAGGAAAAGAATGCACAAACTAACTAGGTTTCTTGTAATAAATGACTAAACTAGTCAAAAGACCAAAAAATACAAGATCAGCATGACTCTAAAGGATGTGAGATTATGGTTCTGCACTTGTTACATTAAAGAGCTAAAATTAATAGACATAATATTAACAATAATAACAGTAATAATAGCCATAGTATACTGAGTACTTACTATGTGTCTACTACTGTGAAAAATCTTCACTTACATTTAGTTCTTCCAACATCCCTTTAAGACTGACAAATTTTATAATTATTACCATTTTATAGACAAGAAAACAGAGTTAAGACAGTTTTATAAATGTATCCAAGGTCATATAGCTATTATATTTTGAAAATATGACTTTCTGTCCCCAGAGCTTACATGCTTAACCCTTTCCTCTAGACTGCTCTATAAAGTACAAAAATGGTAGTCACCCTCCTTAGAATAATCAGAGGAAAAAAAAATCAATAACTAAGTAAAAGTTGTATCTCAGCACCAGATCCAATCCCAATTTCAAGTATCCATTTAGCCTTGGATAGCATCACAGTGTTTTGAAAACCAAAATCCGTTGAGTATTTTGTGGTCCACCATCTTTTACAAAGCAGATACTCTATTGAATAGTAAGCTACAAACTGAATTTCTGTACCTGTAATCACCTTATTTGTTTACAAATATTTGTTATTGACTAAATCTGCATACAATACCCAGTGAGCAATGGCCTACAACATTAAAGAATAAATTCAAGTCCTCCTTAAGGATCCCACACCTTACCCCAGTTTCTCAGCTTTATGTGGCAACTAAGCAGAGCGCCGCTGCTGACTTAGTTATTACTCAGCCTTATACTTTGTCTCCTAATAGAAGAATATATAAATTAGCTATTAGAGAGTGTGGCCCTTTGCCAAAAAGACATGATGTTACTAATAAAAGTCTTATTATGGTTCAAGTCTCACAATTTATATGCCTAGAGGCAGGGGAACGTATTCTCAATAGGGAGAATTTGGTAGCACAAAAAAAAACTGTTTTTTGGGAAACTTTAGTTTCTAATCAAAAGCCCTTATGTTCAGTGTATATTAATGAAATAGTTTTTAAAGGGTTAATTGATATGGGGGTAAATATGTCTATTATTTGTTTAAATTAGAGGCCTATACAATAAGAAAAAAGACAAGTTGCAGTTATACTCACTGGCTTGGGTGCTGCTTCTGTGGTTTATCAAGACGTAAAACCTTTAACCTGTGTCGGTCCTAAAGGTCAACAAGGTCAAGTGTTTTTTTTTTATTTTTATATTGTTCCTATCAATATTAATTTTTGGGAACAAGATCTTTCACAACAATTTGCTGCTTTTTTAAACATTCCTCATATTTCCTCAGCTGCCAAAAATAAGATGTTCAAAATGGGCTACAATCCTTTAAACTCATAGCCACCACTCCTATTTATGTGAAACAGTGACCATTATTTAAAGAAATACTTAGGACTCTAAAAGAGTAAGTCAAAAAACAAATGGCCAAGAGGAATATAAAGCCACGTATTTCTACATAGAATTCCCATCTTTGTCTTGTCTTAAAACTATAAATGTTTACATTAAACCTAGGAAAAGTTTACAGCCTGGTCTTCCTAATCCTGCCCTTATCCCACAAAGTTAAAAATTAATGATCATAGATCTCAAAAATTGTTTTTTCTCTATTCAGTTACAACATCTTTTTTTCTATTCTAGAAGGAGACAGTCACTTGGACAGCTCACGTCATTTAACTCCTTTGGCTTTACAGGAACTCCAGCTTGTGGAAGAGCAACTTCAAAAGGCTCATTTACATTATATCTTTCCCGATGTTCCCCTTTCCCTTTGTTTATTTCATACTTTACATTCTCCTACAGGAATGATTCATCAGACCAATCAGTGGCTAAAATAAATCTTTTTGTCCAATAAAACATCTAAACACTTGGCTACTTATATCGATCGTTTAACTAAACTGATCATCAAAGGACGGTATCACTGTCGACAACTTTGGAGAGGAGATCCTTCCTTAATTATCTCTCAATTCACTCATAGTCAGATCACTTATCTTCTTGCAACTTTTGATTCTTGGCAAAAAGCTTCATCAATCTTGAGTTACAGTTTATCCTTATCCCTCGGTGCAACAGGGAGAATTGTTTGCTGTTCTGATGATCTTACTTGATTTCCCTACTACTGGTTGTAACATTGTTAGTGATTCTCAATACACCGTTTATGTTACTTCTTATATTTCTCAGGTCACTTTACCTCTTTGTGCTACTTCTTCTCTTCAAAAATTCTTTTCTTTGTTATCCTTTACTTTGAGCCAACATCGAGCTCCTTTATTCATCACTCATCTTCGTTCTCATTCTCAACTGCCTGGACCATTAGTTCATGGAAATACTCAGATTGATTCACTTCTAATTGGCCACTTGCAGGCTGCAGATCAAGAACATGCTCTACATCACACTAATAGTTCTGGCCTTCAACGACGGTTTCATTTAACTCGTAAATAAGCTCATTCTCTCATTCGAGCTTGTCCTTTCTGTGCTCCTTTGAGCATTCCATCCTTCTATCCTAGAGTTAACCTGAGAGGTACTCATGTTAATCAAATTTGACAAATGAATGTTATACATATTCCTTCTTTTAGACGATTAAAGTATGTTCATCATACCATTGATACTTTTTCTCATTTTCAATGGGCCACTCCGTTGCCATCTGAGAAAGCTGATTCTGTTATTACACATCTCTTAGCTTGTTTTGCCATTATGGGCATTCTTTTTATACTTAAAACTGATAATGCCCCTGCCTATGTCTCTCATAAATTACAAGTTTTCTTACAACAATACAATATTCAACATATCACCGGGATCCCGGGCAACAGTCAAGGTCAAGCCATCATTGAGCGTGCAAATTTAACTTTAAAAACTCAACTATTAAAACAAAAAGGGGAAAATGAGCCCCCCCAAAAAACCAGATTTTTTTGAAGGTTAACCTTTCTACCTTAATTTTTTTGATTTTGAAGGTTCTTTTTACCTTAATTATTTTTTGAATCAATGGAGACAATTGCAAGACTCTGCTGTCGTAACCCATCTTTCCTCAACTCCCTCGGTGATAGTCCCTGCTGACAGTTTAAAGGTTTGGTATCCTAATGAAGAAGGTAAGTATGTTCAAGGACAAGTTCTAAAACAGGGACGGGGCTATGCTCTTGTCCTTACAGGGAGTGGACCTGAGTGGTTTCCTACAAGATGATTGAAACCCTGTTGAAAAGAAAACTGGATTCAGCATGCATTTCTTCCTTTGTTAGATGTGCCTCGGCGGGGGACTTATTTCTCTTAGTGAGGCTTTGTATGAATATTGGACTTATATTCCCTTTCCACCCTTGTATCAGGGAGTCGCCTGGGAGGAGGCGGAAATTAAGGTTTTCACCAATAACATTACTTGGATGCCGTCCCCCTATATGGACAAGGACAACATAGAACGGAAAACAGCAATTATAATCAGCACATACCAATTTGGAGTGAAAGGACTTCCAATATATATGGGAAATAGTCCTCATTGTCTCCGAAAATCGCATGAAGCTTGGGCTGTTTGTTATAATCATAGTCATGTGGCTGCTAATACTGTTATTATTGTAACTAGAAGTTTTTAATATAATCATACTGTATATAATAATGAAACTATTCCTAGTTCTTTACTTTTTTGTCCTATTCTAGAGGTTTCTCCTAATATTGAGGTGCTAGAGTGACAACAATGTCGGGGAACTAAACCCCGGATTTTATTAGAATACAATGAGATGCAAATAACTGATTAAAGTGTGCACGGTGATTTTCAAATAAAATTTAGTCACATACCTTTGAAATGGCACCGGGTAAATAAAAGTATTGCTGCTAACAGTAATGAAACCTTGGTATGGCGTGAAAGAGGCCTGAAGTACAGAGTTATTTTTGGAAGTTGTTAGTTGCAGGCGATGCCATTAGCACTTTTGTGGGGAATATGCCCCTTAATCTTTCTAACCTGAATAACTCCTTTCATATTCAATTATATCGGAATACCTCCTGATATATTATTGCTTGTGTCTGTGAGCCCTACCTATTATTAGCAGGAAATTTGACATGGGATAATCTTACGGGGATTGTTAATTGTACAGATACGTGTACATTTTTGTCTTGCCTCAATCATTCCTAGTGGCACAACTTTACTGGGGATATTTATATCCTCAGGGCTCGTAAGGAAATTTGGCTACCTGTTAACCTTACGCGACCATGGGGGGCATCACCTCTTGAAACTTATATTTGGACTTCTCTCCAGCGAACCCTCCATGCCCTTGGACTTATAATTGCCTTGGTGATGAGCCTTGTCGCCATCGTCTCCACTGCAGCCATAGCAGGACTCGCTCTTCGTCAAAGCATACAAAATGCTGAATTTATGCAGCAATGGCACGAACAATCTCACCGGTTATGGCTTCAACAACGAAACATTGATTCTCAACTTGCTAAAAGATTGGACAACATGGAGCAAGCGTTAACATGGCTTGGAGATCAGCTCACTGTACTCAGTACTCGGGTAACATTACAATGTGATTGGAATTCCACTCAATTTTGTGTAATGCCTGTGCCTTTTAACATCTCTCAAAATTGGACTGTAATCCGAAAATTATTAGTAGGCCATAAAAATATTAGTTTGGACATCCAAGAACTCACTCAGAACATTTCCGAAGCATTTCGACAACAATTACGTGTGTTGTCCGGAACTATAACCCTTCAGGAGCTGGGTCAGCGCCTTGCTGCCTTTAACTCATAGACCCAGATGAAGACATGGATTTCTACAATCTTTGGAAGTATATTGCTTTGGGCACTTGGTTTGGGTCTACTTCTTTTGGTGATTTGATGCTCCCTCCGTCGCCACCAAAAACAAAAGAAAACACAGGAACAAATATGGGCTACCTTTTTAGGATTGAGGCAAAACAAAATTAAAAGGGGAAAAATGCAGGGGCCTTTGAAAACAGTATGCTGAGATAGATAGGGCTCAAGGACAGTATCTCCAACTGAACTTTTAATGAACTCCCGTAGGCGCCAAGAAGGCGGGTAGATAAGAAAGAATATAGAAACAAGGTACTGAGTAAAAGGTTACATGTGGGAAAAGAAAGTTTGTTTTGCATTGCATTCTTTCTGCTGACGTGAGGTTTATGGAGTATAAATAAAGTGAGGCGGAGGCTCTGAGTGCGGCCGCCATGTTCTCTGTGTGTCTTTGTCTTTGTGTGTGTTCTTTCATTCTCCACCACCCCCGGTGCGGCCCCCAACACCATATGAAATTATAATCTTAGATAAATAATACAAAGAACAATGTTATGGCAAATATGGCAGATAAAGTGACGTTATAACCATACAGCTTTTGTTGTTTCTGTTGCTTTTTGAGATGGAATTTCACTCTTTTTGTCCAGGCTGAAATGCAATGGTGTGATCTCAGCTCCCTGCAACCTCTGCTTCCTGGATTCAAGTGATTCTCCTGCCTCCACCTCCCAGGTAGCTGGGATTAAAAGTGTGTACCACCACTCTGGGCTCATTTTGTATTTTTAGTAGAAATGGTGTTTCACCGTGTTGGTCGGACTGGTCTTGAACTCCTGACCTCAAATGATCCACCCACCTTGGCCTCCCAAAGTGCTGGGATTACAAGTGTGAGCCACCACACCTGGTCTAACCATACACTTTTTGTAAATAAACTATTCATATCCATGTTGGTATACTAAGATAAAATAACCTATTACTAAATATAATCCATAATCCAGAGATGAGTAACCAAGATATAAAAGTAAAACACATATGTTTGAAAAAGACACAAAAATACATTTTGATACCCATTGACCACAGTCTATAAGAAGAAAAAAAAGTACACACAAAAAGCATCAAGGACATTGTTCAATGTAGAAAAAGAGAAGTAAGAAAACATCTTTAATATCTGAGTTAAGGAGAAAATGGAAACAGGCAGTTTTAGAAAAAAGGAAAGGGGCAGAGAGTTGTGTGATGATTTAAAGACTTTGAAGAAGAGATCTAAAGATCTTTGCTGACATAATGTCAACAAAATGAAAGAGATACAAAGCCACATAGAGAAAGGAAATGACAGAAAAATGTAGATTAGAATCAGAAAACCAACTTAAGGGCTCAGGAAATAAATAGAAAAGTAGCTGTGTTCAGGGCTTCAAAAACACATTCCATTAAAAAATAAAAAATCTGTGACCAAAACATGAATGCTCATTTTACTTTTAAGTTTTACAAATATTTTTATATATATGAAATTTATTTCTTTAAAATAGAAGTTCAATAACATGTATACTTCATGTATACAATGGAGTTATCTGTGTAAAATGAGTAAATTTCCGAGTTTTATATGTAAAAGAAAAGGAAAGAAGTGGAAACAAAATAGAAGCTACATATCAAGATAAATTTTGATGTTAAAGAATGACACAAATAGGTCTTCTTTAAAGAATTTGAATGCAGCAGAGGATACTACAAAAGGAAGAAAAGATGACCACAGACAGCAAAAATACCTTCAGAAATAAAAATTCAAACTAGATAATGAAAAGTGCACTTGACATTATATGTCCAAGGCTTTATCATTGTTTTCAAAATCATTAAAGAATAAGTGGCCAGGCATGGTGGCTCATGCCACTTTGGGAGGCCGAGATGGGCAGATCATGAGGCCAGGAGTTTGAGAACAGCCTGACCAGCTTGGCAAAACCCCGTCTCTACTAAAAATGCAAAAATTAGCCGGGCATAGTGGCACATGCCTGTAATCCCAACTACTCAGGAGGCTGAGATAGGAGAATTGCTTCGAGGCATAGGTTGCAGTGAGCCGAGATGGCGCCATTGCACTCTAGCCTGTGAGACAGAGCCAGACTCTGTCTCAAAAAAAAAAAAAGTAAATAAAAAGAAAGTAAGTATAAAATTTTGGCATTTTAAAAAACGTTCAGATTATGTTGTTTCCCTTTTATACATATTTTTCATATAAATTTTTTCATCCCAACATTGCCTCAGCAGCTCAGCTGACTCCCGCCCCAATGATGCACATACCTATAAAGTTGAGTTGTGAGTTTCTGAAATACATTTTAAAATAGAATTTGTTTAATTATGAAAATGCGGACATAAAATAAATTTGTGTCTCAATTTTGGTCAAGTAAAATTAGAGTTAAATCGATTAATGTATGATTAACCTGTTCTACAATATGAAAACCATACCCAGTTGCCTCTTCTTCTAATTCACGATTTTCCTTTCTTATTTGATTCACGTTATACTCCAGTGATGATACTAACAAAAAGTTTCCTTAACTATGAAGTTTCTGTGTCCAAAATCTAGTTGCTGTCTGGGTTTTGATCACAGATTGCAATATTTATCAACAATTCCCAGCTTCCCAGGTTTTTGAGAAGTCTTACTATTGATGGTTGAAGTAGCAGAAATATAATCTACACTATCTGAAAATAAAGTTTTTATTTATTACAATGTAAATAGTAATGCAAACTGTAATAAAGTATAAAATGTATTTCTTCACTGAAGCAGTACCGTATTGTCCTCTACCCCTACAAACACACTACTTCTTTATGGTCTAATGTATTTTACAAGTCCTGTAATTGCTGTTAGACAAGTTTACTTAACTAAAATCTCTCACTTTGTTCTAAGGTTTTGGTATTTTCGACAATTTCCTTTGAGTCACTCAATGATGTCTACTATACATTTTGTTTTCCATGAGAAATTTGTTTTTTAATAATGAAGATTCTTCAGAGATAAGAAAATATTTGAATAACTACCTTTGTGCATAAACACATTAAGGTTAAATACCCATGACATTACTGTGTGTTTCTGTGTACTAGAGACAAAAACTTCAAAAAATATTTTAATGAATATACATTAAATTAAAAATTACTTTCATTAAACTGAGATGATCTTCCCTCAATGCATGAATACTTTCAGAATTCATATGTGAAGCCTTAAATATAGACCAAAGATTTGTATGAAATATAATAGCCTTTAAAAATCTTCTTTGTAGCTGGCACAATGACTCCCTCCTGTAATCCCAGCACATTGGAAAGCTGAATTGGGCAGATCACCAGAGGTCAGGAGTTGGAGAGCACCCTGGCCAACACGATGAAACCTCATCTCCAATAAAAATAAAAAAATTAGCAGGGTGTGGTAGCACATGCATGTGGTATCAGCTAGTCGAGGGGCTGAGGAAGGAGAATTGCTTGAACTCAAGAGGAAGAGGTTGTAATGAGCCAAGACTGAGCCACTGTACTCCAGCCTGGTTGACAGAGCAAGACTCTGTCTCAAAAACACAAACAAACAAACAAACAAAAAACCTAATTGTTCCCATATAGAAAAAGTCTAGTTCAAACTAGATCTGAAACATACACAATGCTGTGAGACAGGATAGAAATATATTTAACAAGTTATATTCCTGGTTTCTGTATAAATGAAACTGTTGAACTTAAACTTTTAAGACAAGTCAAGGAAAAGATAAAAAATTGCAAAAGTGAAACTTGAAAGTTCATTTCACCCTCAAGGGCTCATGATCACTAGACATTCACAAACTATATATATTGTTTGAAACGTTAGTTCTGAATTTTGATCTGAGTATCCTCGGAGTTTAAATTTCATTCAAGGATGTTCAAGAGGTCAAGTAAGACAATGCCATTTGCTCTTTTCAGTTTTCTTTTTCTGAGAAGAGCACAGCAAACTTCTTCAGAGAAATGAATTGTCCTAACTTCAGAGACTAAAGACTCGTGAGTCATAGTTCTAAGTGCATTTATAAAATATGGTGGTGCATGCTTGCATTCTGAATTTTTCAGCTTTAAACTCATATAGTAAACATGAGTAGATACAAACTGATTGAACAAAAGCCTTTTTAATCTGACATTATATTTGTTTTTATCTCTTTCTTCATTTGTCAACAACAGGAGAGTAACTAAATGTGGTAAAGTGGTCTAAGGGAATACAGTGAAAAGTGTAAAATGAATTAAACCAGAGATAATCATATCACTGTGGATACATCTGGAAGATATAATACAACGTACACCAAAGAAAGTGACAGAAAGGTATGTAAAGTGTATAACCACTCACATATCATTTTAGGACACAAATAAAAATTCTGCATATTATTTCTGAGCATCACAATATAGTTAAAGATTTGAATAGGGCATTGAAATGGAAAACAACCAATTTGTGATGTTGGTGGCCTCTATGCAACCATGTTTCAAAAACCTTAACATCAAAAAGTCTCAAAATCACCATTCTAAAAGACTGTGTCTACCAGTTATAAATGAATAAATACTTTCCTCATTTTTAATAATCAAAGATGCAACAAACACACACACACACACACACCTATACATACACATACACACACAGTCTGCTCATTAGAACATCTGATTGGCTTCAGATCATCAGTGTAAAAACACTAGCAGCAAGTCTCTAAAGTTAAAACAGAAACTGACACATTAATCAGTTAAGATTTCCTCTAGGTAAAGATCAGAACTCCAACTGGTACATAACTCACTGGAAATATCTGAGAGTCTCGAAATTCACTGCTTTGAATCCCTGACAAGAATAAAAATTTTGTATTGAAAACTTTATGCTTTTCAAAACATTAAAGCAGAAACATCTGAGTGAAAGCTTGCATTTTCAAAATATTTTTTATGCTTCTAAATTTATTTTTATTCAAATATAGATACCAATAGTAACATTTATATCAATGTTTTCCATTCAATTTCAGACAAATAGAATTAGGAGTTAAGAATAATGTGAGTACTTCCAATCATTTGATGCTCTTATTTCCCACATTAAATTTATATTGAAAACGTACCTGCTCACAATGTCTGAACATTCTTCCTTTGTACTGCTCCTTTCACAGCAGGATCTTCCATTTCAGTGTTAGGCTGAATGGGTTTTAAAAGAAAATGATTCATAAATCATATATATTTTGTACAATGTGGAGTTAGTGATTCAAAAAATATATATAATTAATAACCTTCAAGGAACGATGTTGTTCAAGAGGCCCTAGAAAGCAAAGGGGATATGTCATCAATTATATGTAAGTATGACAGGGCCAATCAAACATTCATGCAGTATTATTATCAAGCTGAGTTCTAATGCCTGGCTACAAAAAAATTACTTAAGGTTTTGAAGGTTCTTCTTAACATCTTCTTTTCATTGCCTATGACAACAACATGACAGAAATATAATGCAGAAGATACAAATATAGGATTACTCAAACGAACTACATTTCAATAGTGAGATTGTGTTTCAAACACCTTTGCCTAAAACAGAAAAGCGTGGATGTCACTGTGAACACATGGGCTCATGAGGGGAAAAGAGACCATTAAACAGAGGAGCAAACCAAACCTGAGGGAATCAATGTCAAAGCTGATGGTGAATGTACGGTGTATTTTTTTTTTTTTTTATTTTCAAAAATTTTTTTATTATACTTTAAGTTCTAGGGTACATGTGCACAATGTGCAGGTTTGTTACATATGTATACATGTGCCATGTTGGTGTGCTGCACCCCTTAACTCATCATTTCCATTAGGTATATCTCCTAATTCTATCCCTCCCCCCAGTTCCCCACAATAGGATCTGGTGTGTGATGATCCCCTTCCTGGTTCAAGTGTTCTCATTGTTCAATTCCCACCTATGAGTGAGAACATGTGGTGCTTGGTTTTCTGTTCTTGTGATAGTTTGCTGAGAATGATGGTTTCCAGCTGCATCCATGTCCCTAAAAAGGACACGAACTCATCCTTTTTTATAACTGCATAGTATTCCATGGTGTATATGTGCCACATTTTCTTAATCCAGTCTGTCACTGATGGACACTTGGGTTGATTCCAAGTCTTTGCTATTGTGAATAGTGCCGCAATAAACATACGTGTGCATGGGTCTTTATAGTAGCATGACTTATAATCCTTTGGGTATGTCCCTAGGAATGGGATGGCTGGGTCAAATGGTATTTCTAGTTCCAGATCCTTGAGAAATCGCCACACTATTTTCCACAATGGTTGAACTAGTTCACAGTCCCACCAACAGTGCAAAAGTGTTCCTATTTCTCCACATCCTCTCCAGCACCTATTGTTTCCTGATTTTTTAATGATTGCCATTCTAACTGGTGTGAGATGGTATCTCATTGTGGTTTTGATTTGCATTTCTTTGATGGCAAGTGATGATGAGCCTATTTTCATGTGTCTGTTGGCTGTATGAATGTCTTCTTTTGAGAAGTTTCTGTTCACATCCTTTGCCCACTTTTTGATGAGGTTGTTTGCTTTTTTCTTGTAAATGTGTTAGAGTTCTTTATAGGTTCTGGATATTAGCCCTTTGTCAGATTAGTAGATTGCAAAAATTTTCTCTCATTCTGTAGGTTGCCTGTTCACTCTGATGGTAGTTTCTTTTGCTGTGCAGAAGCTCTTTAGTTTAATTAGATCCCATTTGTCCATTTTGGCTTTTGTTGCCATTGCTTTTGGTGTTTTAGACATGAAGTCCTTGCCCATGCTTATGTCCTGAATGATATTACCTAGGTTTTTCTTCTAGGGATTTTATGGTTTTAGGCCTAACATTTAAGTCTCTAATCCATCTTGAATTAATTTTTGTATAAGGAGTAAGGAAAGGATCCAGTTTCAGCTTTCTACACATGACTACCCAATTTTCCCAACACCATTCATTAAATAGGAATCCTTTCCCCATTTCTTGTTTTTGTCAGGTTTGTCAAAGATCAAATGGCTGTAGATGTGTGGTATTATTTCTGAGGGCTCTGTTCTGTTCCATTGGTCTTTATCTCTGTTATGGTACCAGTACCATGCTGTTTTGGTTACTGTAGCCTTGTAGTATAGTTTGAAGTCAGGTAGCGTGATGCCCCCAGCTTTGTTCTTTTGGCTTAGGATTGTCTTGGCAATGTAGCGTCTTTTTTGTTTCCATATGAACTTTAAAGCAGTTTTTTCCAATTCTGTGAAGAAAGTCATTGGTAGCTTAATGGGGATGGCATTGAATCTGTAAATTACCTTGGGCAGTATGGCCATTTTCACAATATTGATTATTCCTATCCATTAGCATGGTATATTCTTCCATTTATTTGTGTCCTCTTTGATTTCACAGATTATTTTAACTCAACACATCAGAGGCATTGCTGCCAGCACACCACAAATAAATTTCCCTTGTCCTGTCGCTGAAGAAATACACAGTTGTGATGAGAGTTCAGATGAACGTGCAATTCACCTCTCATCGAAGAAAGTGTTCTAAATTGATCAGCTAGGATACACACATATGAAATGACAGCAAATCAAAATACTAATTTTTCCCATGACCACATGGGCTACCGCAGCACCTACGTTTCTCCTATCCCCTCGTTAGGCCTTGAATTAGAGCTCCTTGGTCCACTCATGCAAGGCAGTCCAGAAAACACATCAAATAAACCGTGTAGAATAAGATTCCAATATCAAAATATTTATCAAAAAAGGAAACATTGAATTACCACAGACTTGCTGGATATGAATACAGTTTTATATTTCAAAATCAGTACAGGATACTTTGAAAATGACAATTTTGGTATTCACAGAATGGATTTTATATTATGACTGCTTCTAAAATTAGCTAAGTTTGGTATATCATCTTACCCTGTAAAGGACTTTTATAAAACACCTATCATATCAAAGAGCTAACTGTCTCAAAAAAAATTAGCCAAATCATCTATATGCAACTTAATCACATCTTATTCACTCACGTCAATGAGACTTCTCTCTCTGAGGCCTGACAGTTATGAAGTGAAATGAGCGGCTGTGGTTTACCCCAATTCTAGCACTCCCTCCTGCCTCCAGCACTCTACACAGCAATAACCTCTTTTGTGAGGCTGGGCATATGCTGAAGCCACTGGAAGTGAATTGTCTCAAGTTTACTTCGCCTTAACTCCCAGGACTGCAGCGAATGTCTTTCCTTCCTCCCTCTTTGTCCTTTCACAATCACTCTTCCTTTGAAAAAGTAATATTTATATCTGTCATCCTGATGTTTCCCTTCCTACCTGTTTTTTATAGATAACTGCGACCACTTTTTTCATCTGTATTCAGCAGTAGTATACACATGTAATCTCTATTTTCTCATCTCATACTCTCTCCCTGTGGCTAGAATCATGCTCAGAAATAAAAGGAAATTAATGCTTGCCCTTGATTCTGTTTTTCTTCACATTGTTGTCCAATGGTTCTTTTTCCACATTTATCTAAAGGAAGACTATTCCCTTGCTATTCAGAGCTATGCCCAAGGACCAACACCAAAATCACCTGAGTGAGAAATACAGAATCGACCAGAGTGTGCATTTTCCAGAAGCTCTTCAACTAATTCATGAAAATTTGAATGCCCTGTTCTACCCTGATGTGCTTTCATATTTGTTTACCCTAGTTGCCCTTTTTGGCCTAGCCTCAATTTCTTCCCTGTTATGTCCCTGAATTAATTACTACTTTATAAGCCATAGTGTTCCTAATGAACTTTTCATCAGGCAATACCTTCTTTAATTAATTTCTTCTCCATATATCACCCAACACTATTCTTTTCAATTATGTTAATTTGACCTACATGATACTATCCCATGAGGTTACCACACTATCTATGAAACTTAATTCTAGCCATACATGGCTAACCATTTTTGGTGATGCTTATCTATGGTAGATAAAACGCAAGTCTGTGTGGTAAAGTACCTCAATCCTTAACACCTCCCCAGTAGTGAGGATGACAGTAAGAGTAGGAAAATGTTACTCTAATTCTCTGACACATGGTGGTCCTGGAAGCTCAATTTATCTTCTTTCCTATTTCTAACACCCTGTTTTTCCTTCTTCTACAAAATAATTTCACTTTACTACCCTCCATTACATGCACCAACATATTTTTTAAAAATTTATTCCATGTACACTCCACCCTCCTTATTCTTACTTTCTTTTATTCATTTCCTCTTTTCTCTTTCCTGATTTGGTTCAGGTCTTAGAGTATCTTAAAATAGAACTCATAACTCAGCTCCTTTAGTGGTACTCCCAATAGAATCAACTGCTGACCCTTGGTTAGAGACACAACTTATCACCATTTGACTTCTCCTTTACTTATTATACAGATAACAGGACATTTTACTTAGCTATTAGACTATGTTAGTACCCATATTTTAAAAGAAACATTCCATCAAGTGATTTTTAAATAAAATACGGTTCTCACCTTCTCCTTTTCCATTGACTATTCTGTTTTCTTTTTCATGGGAAGGTCCAGGTAAAGGCTCTGACACTTTCTTGGGGACATGCTGCTGAGGTAATATCAAGAATGAGTTTCCATTTTAAAAATTATAATGAGTTGCATCAAGAGATTCTTATGAATCTCTTTTTATGAAACTGGGTCTCACTCTGTAAAACCAGGGATGAATGTAGTGGCATGATTACGGCTCACTACAGTCTCAACATCCTGACTTCAAGAAATATTCCTACCTCAACTTCCTGAATAGCTGGAACTACAGGTGCATATCGTCATGCCAGGCTAATGTTTTATTGTTATTTTTGTAGAGACAAAGCCTCATTATATTGCCCAGGCTGGTCTCAAACTCCTAGGCTCAAGGAAACCTTCTACTTCTGCCTCCCAAAATGTTGAGATAACCAGTGTGCAACACCATACTCAGCCCTCATCAATTCCTTTAAATAAACCTCAATGTTGCCCAGGCATGGTGGCTCACACCTGTAATCACAGCCCTTTGCCAAACCAAGGTGGGTAGATTGCTTGAGTTCAGGAATTTGAGACCAGCCTGGGCAACATAATGAGAACACATCACTACACAGAAACACAAAAAGGAGTCACGCCTGATGGTGTGTGCCTGTATCCCAGCTGCTCGGGAAGCTGATGTGGGAGAATCACTTGAGCTTTAGAGGTGGGGACTGTGGTGAGCCACGATCATGCCACTGTACTCCAGCCTGGGCAACAGAGCAAGACCCTGACTCCACAAAAATTTCAATTTAAAATATGAGAACAAAGTGAAATACAAACAAAAAACAAACATAATTGCTCAATGAAATACGAGCTTAAGCCAAGAAAGAAAGGAAACCACATGAAGTACAATAAAGTACATGGAGAGATAGATCTCTAACAGGGCATTTTAGTCTTTCATATCTCTAATAATACTAATTAATATTTATGCTGCAATTAGATTTTGTAAGTACTTCTGTGATAGAGATTATTACTATAAGACATTTAATTACTTAGATATGGTCATCTACCACTACCTGAAAGAATATTATTGTGACAGAGAGAGAAACCTGAAACTTACTACTTTCCACCTAGAAAAATAATTGGTCACCAGAATTCTAAAGAGTAATTTATGGCTTGAAAAGGTATATTTCATAGAACGTGAGTGGGAGCTAATAAAATGTATAAGAAATGTGAATCTGCAATAACAATGTTATGATTCCAGTTGAATGATACTAGAAAATACATTGTAATCCTCTTTTCTACTGATGACCTCTTTCTTTCTTTTTTTTTTTTTGAGACAGAATCTCTCTCTGTCACCCAGGCTGGATGGCAGTGGCCGGATCTCAGCTCACTGCAAGCTCTGTCTCCCAGGTTTATGCCATTCTCCTGCCTCAGCCTCCCGAGTAGCCGGGACTACAGGCATCTGCCACCTCGCCTGGCTAGTTTTTTTGTATTTTTTAGTAGAGATGGGGTTTCACCATGTTAACCAGGATGGTCTCGATCTCCTGACCTCGTGATCCACCTGTCTCGGCTTCCCAAATTGCTGGGATTACAGGCTTAAGCCACCGCGCCTGGCCTGATGACTTATTTCTAGTTTATTTCCTTTTAATGAATGGCATAGTTTCTCAATATAACACCTTAAAATTTATACATCCTTCAATATTAAAAAATAAAACGAATGTAAGCAATATTTTAAATATTTAATTGTGAGATACTTGAGGTATATGACTTGAAACATTCCATTATATAAAAATTCACTTGTTTATTTATTCAGATTAAACAACTATTAAGGCTGAATGTCTCATGCCTGTAATTCCAGCACTTTGAGAGGCTGAGGCAGGCAGAACACTTGAGCCAAAGAGTTCAAGACCAGCCTGGGCAACAAGACAAAACCCAATCTCTACAAAAACTACAAAAATCAGCTGAGCACGGTGACACAGGTCTATGGTCCCAACTACTTGGATGGCTGAGGTGTGAGGATCACCTGAGCCCAGAAAATGGAGATGGGATTGAGCCAAGATCTCACCACTGCATTCCAGCCTCAGTTACAAAGTGAATCACCGTCTCAAAAAACAACAATTAAAATACTTCTTACATGGAAGACTGTATTCTAGGTACTCCAGGATACACACTAATATGTTGACTGACCTCCAGTACCTCATGGTATGCAGGAGCTTCCAATGATTCTTTAAACAACTAAATATAAAAATTTCTGAAACTCAAAATTTTAGAATGTGATATAAGGAGTTTGAGTGGTTATTTTATTTTGTAAGATGTAGTCTTGTCCTGTCACCCTGACTGGAGTGCAATCATGCGATCTTGGCTCACTGCAACTTCTGCCTCCTGGGTTCAAGTGATTCTCCCACCTCGGCCTCCTGAGCAGCTGGGAATACAAGCATGTGCCATCATGCCCAGATAATTTATGTGTTTTTTCTTCTTTTAGAGGCAAGATTTCACCATGCTGGCCAGGCTGATATCGAACTCCTGACCTCAAGTTATGCCCCACCTCGGCCTCCCACAGTGCTGGGATTACAGGCATGAACCACTGGGCCTGAGCAAGTAAATAGTTTAGATAAATGCAATGACAAAATTATGATGTTAAAGTCTTAACATATTGGTATTAAGAGTCTCTGCTTTGAGAAATGTTTATTTGCAGCAAAATACACGTTATTCAATTAGATGAAGAGTTTTATAGAAACCCTCATGGACAACTTATAAAACACACAAAAATCCCTTTACGATACAAATTTTGAAAGCATAAATTTAAATTTCTACATTTTCACAATTTATATTTTTAAGTCAGATACAGTATTTTTATGTTGTCCAGGTTTTTCTGAAACTCTTGGGCTCAAGCAATCTTCGTGCCTCAAACTCTAAAGTAGCAGGGACCACAGGTCTACACCACCACACTCAATGATTTTTCTACAATTTTTAATATTATTTTAGTCTCGCTACAGAACCAATAATATAAGAAGAGAAACAATCCCTCCTAACAACTGTGTGATACCAAAATTGTAAGTTTCCAAGGGGGGAAAAAAAAATCTATAGACTATGTGCTCAACGTTTGGCAACTAAAAGGTACTGGTGGATTCCATGATTACTGCAAATAATTTGATCCCCTGAAGATTTATACAAGCATATATATGATAGTTACCCTCATATGATTTAAAAGTCAAAGTGTTAGTATTTATCCAAATAAACCTTAACCAAATTTCATGTTTCGTCTATTGGAGAAGCATTTCCTAATGTGATTTTCCTGTCACTACTTATTTTCCAGTTCGTTTTTTTCAGCTCACACCCTGTCACAGTACTTACCAATCTTTGTTAGTTACCAAAGTTAAACAAATTTTTTGAATCAACTAGCCCCATGTATGATTTTCTCTGACCAACTTTCCATTACCATCATAAAACTATGATAGGTATACCACTGCTAAGTTTTAAAAGTAAATACTATGCAAAACTAGATTCAGAGTGAGAAAATTAATTTTACAAGAGACCACTTTATCTTAGTAGCAACACTCAAGTCTTTGTCATCTGATGTAGGCAATGAACCCACACACAGTTCATGGAAAATTCTGGAAAGCAAAAATATACAATAAAAATGAGCAAGTTGATTTGTTTACATTTTTTTTAACTGCCAGTTTATATCCAGCTTTCCCATCAAAAAAGGAAAACATAATCTGGGGAAAGGTCAGTGACCTATATATTAAATAATGATTCTTGATATAATTAAAATATGTCCTCTGCTGTAAAAGATTTTAGTTACCTACTTCTGCCTCCACCTGTCTAAATCTATAAAATATTCAATGAAAACTGACCTTGAGCTCTACAACAAATAGTGACAGTAATTTACCCTCACAAATTATCTGTCCTGAAGCTGAACTTTAAATTCAATTAATGGATGACATAAATTTTGTTACCTAATCTGGAAGAAAACCGATGACCTAAAACAAGGTAGAGAGATCCACTGTCTCTTGTCCATGATCTATCTCTGGTTAAAAGACTAATCTGCTTTACTTCAAAATGTCAATCTTGATTCCTCAGCATGGAAAAAACTTAGGAAGGTCCTATTGCTTTCCTTTTCCCTAAATCAGTAGAGGGAAACCCCTGCAATTTTGAAATGTACGAAAGCTAAATGCCCAAAAGTCAAAAAACAAAGGTGTATATTCTTATTGAGAATACTTTTTCCAGAAAGATTAAAATTCTAACAATTATAAAATCCCATTGTTTTTACTCTATAGGTCCTTACCTTATTCAGGTCCATATAAACTAGCAAGCCCTTAAAAATTTTCATAGGCACTCAGGTACACAAGGACAGAGACTGCTGAAAAAAATAGAGTCCTGGTAGTTGTGCCTCTATTTCTCTAACTACTATCTAAATATCTTTCTTCCTTCCTATGGGCTCCCAAGTCCAGATTCCACTTCTGCAAGGCTCCACAGAAGTCTCCAACCTTCAAATCTTCAGTCTATGAATGCACAGATTCCTGAAAGGATGGCCTCAAATGACCAAGTGTAGGAGCCCTCTATATCCCTGCTCCTGAAAAACAAGCTAACTGGACTCTCCATCACCTGCCCCCAGCATAGACATACTACCAACTACCCAACTGAACTCCATGACTGATTTCAAGCCAATCATGCCCCTGACCTAGGCTACATCAACAAGGGAAGGACATCAGTGAATTGGGAAAAGAGGCAGAGGTGAGGAGACCACTTGTCCTGGGCCACAGATCTATGTAGTTCAGCAATCTCCAGCCCCTTAGTATTCCAGGGGCTCTAAGCCATGCTCTGTAAGTCAGGATGGAAGTAGATGATACCACATTTCTCTCTGCTATAGACACTACTCCCAGTGTCTCAAAATGTTTTAGCATCTTTCAGTAAAAATCCTCATTTGTCAGTCCTTGATAAGAAAAAAAAAGCAGCAAATTTTTTTACAGCTCCCTTGAACCTTCTATTTTAATGTGCCTTTGTAGATAATTCCCAACATCTTGTGTGTCCATCATCTTTATAATTTATCGATTGATAATTGTTTCTCTTCAAACTTGGCCTTCCCCTGCTTATTCCATTCTTACCCACTTTCCTTGGGTTCACTAGTTAATTCCACACACATTTTAGACATTGGGTGCACGAGACTCACTCCCGTTTGTATTACTAAAACACAAGTCAATAGGATATAAAAAGAAGGAAAAGTATTGGGCTTTAAAATGAGCACAAATCTCATTTCTGCCAATTCCTATATCTAAGAAAAAAATCCTTATCTTTTTGAGACTCAAGTTCTCTATGTAAAGAATCACTTGACCAGAATGTTCAACCACATGTGACAATACTAGAAGGTATTTTAATTCATTCTAAGATTCCTTAAAATTCTGTAATTCTATGTGCTTTGGATTCTGGGAATACAAAGCCAGCAGAATTTGAAAAAAGAATAGAAATAAAGAAACACCAAAAAAAAGCAGAGAAGAACGTTTTAAAAAATCAAGACAAGACTATAGAAAATTCATGGATAAAGAAACAAGACTACAAAAAGTATTATGGAAGTAAGCAGAAATACTAGCCTAAATGAAAAACAAAATTGGGAAATCAAATAATTTCTAAGACTTGCCTAAACTTGCTTTTGTAAAACTTACTGTCCCATGGCGAAAGCTAAGTAAGATCTGTCCTCAAGGCTTTGATGGCAAAAAGAAGATACTGGTTGCCACTGAAATTGTCAAATTTATTACGACAGACTCTTGGACTAACCACATTCTAATGATAACATTAAATGAGTGTTGAAGGTATTTAAACTCTCATTAATTTAGACATTAATTAAATTAATGAATCTAATTCATCTGATTCAGACCTATACCATGATCCAAGTGCTGCACAGATGTCTATCAATTTATGCTGAGCAGCAAGGGAAGGGACTTGGAAGGCAGGCAGGCTGACAATCAACGTGGGTCAGCTACCTTGTTAAGAATAGGATCAAAAGCCTATTAATCCACTGCTTATATCCATAGTTGTTTATTTAATAAATGGTAGGTTATAGGAACACAGATGTTGTGATGGCCTTATGAGATGATAAATGCATAGGACATAATAGGATGTCGAGCCCAGAATGCAACACTCAACAGATGTTAGTTTCTTGCATCTATATTTACTTGGTTAACATAATTTTTTAAATCTATAAAATCCTACCTGACTCCAGATTAATCAGAACTTCCAAAATCTATTAAAGAAAAAGGCAAAATGCATTTTAAATTAATAATAAATGTATAGATTATTAAAAGCATAAGAATGCACAGAGATGCATGCCTGTAATCCAAACTACTCAGGAGGTTGAGGCAGGAGGATCACTTGAGGAACCCAGAACTTTGATACCAGCTTGGGAAACAAAGCAAGACTCTACCTTAATAAAAAAACTTGTGCACACCTGTGTGTATGCTTTAGATCCAGTTTTTGTTGTTGTTATTGTTGTTTTTGTTTTGTTTTGTTTTGTTTTTTATGCATAAGACTGATGCTTTGTTACAAAGAATTCCTTTGTGAGCATGCCTGGGACGTTATTAGAATTAACATCGATTATACTTATTGGTAGGTAATTAATGCAACAAGAACTGCTACTTCCCTTTGCATATATTAAATACAAAGAATAATAAAAATATTAAACTTTGGTATCTTCAAGTGAACTGAAGTATACAAATCATCCTAGCCAAACCCTATGAGATTGAGTAAAAATTTTATTGTTAGCAGAACAGGTGTGAAGAGTCAACAGTGTCAAAGAGCATGATTTCTGGAACAAAATATGAGGGGCAGTTAAAACAGAGTATACAGTACTATCCCTTATCCACTATATGTGCAGAAAGACATACTTGATATGGTTTTCTCTGCTGTCACACCACAATAACAATCATCAACAAAGAAGGCTTCTGTGGCCAAATGTGTGGAGAGTTTTTCCCCACCAACAAGCAAGCAATCATGTCTGCTGATGACACAATTCAATTCTCCACTCTATCTGCAGATAACATCAGATTTAATTTAATTTAGAAATTAAACTTTATCCTAGATATGTATGTATAGGAAAAAACAGTTTATAATTCAGTACTATTCGTGGTTCCATGCATCCAATGGGGGTCTTGGAATGTATTTCCCATGGTTAAAGGGGAACTACTGCACTTATATTTTAATAAGACAACATAGCCTCTCTAGCTCTTCAGTTCAAACTGTTCAGTTTAGGAGAAAACACCCTTTCACCAGAAGCCTGCAAAACATAGGAAACAGATCAGAAACAGGAATCCTTGCAAAGACTTTCCAGCCACCAGTGGAAAAGAGCTCCAAAGAGATCAATGTGTTACTCTGGCTACTTCTCTTTGGGGAAGGTGCTGGGTGGTTTACTTAGTGGTAGCTATTTGCTCTGCCCTCCATACAACAAGGCCCAAATTCACCTGCCATTTTACCTCCCACAGAAAAACCACTGGAAATATCACTCTTTTAAGAGCTTATCCACTATGAACCACAACTCACATTCAGAAAGAAGCTTAAGAAACACTGGGGAGGTGTGACAGGCTGCCAGGCAATACTATATGATGCGAAAAATATATAGAAAGAAAGCTATATCAAAGCCCTTTTACTACCAGAAAGTTCCAATGCTTGCCCTTCTCCCTAGTAAGGGAAATAATTCTTTTTCACCTTACATAAAGCAAAACTCTCTTGCCATCCCTCATGACAGAATCTAGTTGTAGGTGAGTCATATCAATATAATAGACTGTTGTCAAACTTATCGCGCAAAGGAAGAGGATCAGTGAGGAACCTATCTATATACCTATAGCATTCACCATCTGCTCTTATTTCTAACCGAAGGTAAGTAAGAAAGACTTTGTGATTCCAGTTTTATAAAATACAATCCCTTGAACTTGTCCCCTTTCATTGCTAGAGAGTCTGTCAGAACCCATCTCACGGAACAAGAAGTCCCAGTTTGGGCTGTGTGGTACTACACGGTGTCCTTTTCCTCAATCCTTTCCATTATGTGGCAAATACCTATACAATCATGTTTTCTAAGTATGTAAAGCATACATCAACAGCATATATCATTCTTTACAATGATAAAGAAGCAAAAGAAAAACAAAAGGAAAAAGAACATCTCAAATGACTACATTCAATTATGGTGGAGCTCTTTTTATATATAACTATTCTAAAAGATATCCACTGTAGTATTCCAAGTATATGACTCTTCTGAAAAAAGTAAAATTAAGAAGACAGAGTAAAGATCAATGGTTGCCAGGTGCTGCCAGGTAGAAAGTGAGAGGTGAACATGCATATTTTAGAGAATTTTTAGGGTAGTGAAACTGTTCTGTCAATAACATTACAATAATAGATACATATCATTATACATTTGTCCAAATTCACAGAATGTACAGCATCAAGAGTGAAGCCTGATGTAAACTATAAATTTTAAGTGATTATAATGTGTTGATGTAGGTTCATCAGTTGTGCCAAATGTACCACTCTGGTGGAAAATACTAATAATGGGGTAGGCTATGCATTTGTGGGAGGCATGGATCATATGAGAAATCTCTGTACCTTCCTCTCAATTTTGCTGTGAACCTAAAACTGCTCTAAGAAATAAAGTTATTGATTTAACAAACATATTCACAGCTGGGCACGGTGGCTCATGCCTATAATCTCGGCACTTTGGGAGGGATTAGAGTCCCTCACCCCACATTATTCATGGGTCAACTGTGATTATTTGTTTACTGAATATAAACCATTTATTATAAAAATGAAATAGAAGATCCATTTGTATAAAAAGTTCAATTTGTTGTAATGTGACTATAGAGGAAACATACAACAGACTAACTTAAAAATCTTTTTTCTTATTTTTGTGAAAATATATGGTTTTAGCAATTATATTTAAATAAATGAATTTTCTCAGACAATAATGTTTGAGATTATTAATTAGCTACAACTACCTTCTTAAATAAATCTGAATTTCAAACTAAAGAAGTTAAATTTTAAAAAATTAATTTACTTTTGTATATACATATATACACATGCAATTGATACATATTTTTTAACTAGCCTTTTTTGATTAACCAGGTCTCTTATACAGACCTTGTGTCTTCTGTTCAGTTTTTCAATTCATACAAAACAGCATCCAGGCCATCACCAATCATTCTATGCGACAAATGCTCCTTCTAACAACCCCACAATATCGCCTCTTACCACAAGATCTCCCTTCAGCTTAATCTCTCCCATTCTAGGTTCCCATGCTGCCCCTAATCCCACTTGAAGCAGTCCTGAGAAAAGTCGCCAAATCTCTCTCCGTATTGCCACCCCAAAATTTTTGCCACCCCAGCAATTCAACACTATTTTGTTTTATTTTTCTTATCAATATAAGAAGGCAGAAATGTCAGGCATCTGAGCCCAAGCTAAGCTATTGCATCCCCTGTGACTTGTGCATATATGCCTGTGACTTGCACGTCCGCATCCCTTGTGACTTACAGGTATACCCCCAGATGGCCTGAAGTAACTGAAGAATCACAAAAGAAGTGAAAATGCTCTGCCCCACCTTAACTGATGACATTCCACCATAAAAGAAGTGAAAATGGCCAGTCCTTGCCTTAAGGGATGACATTATCTTGTGCCTTGCTCATCCTGGCTCAAAAAGCTCCCCAACTGAGCACCTTGTGACTCCCACTCCTGCCCACCAGAGAAGAACCTCCCTTTGACTGGAATTTTCCTTTACCTACCAAATTCCTATAAAACGGCCCCACAGTTATCTCCCTTCGCTGACTCTCTTTTCGAATTCAGCTTGCCTGCATCCAGGTGATTAAAAAGTTTTATTGCTCACACAAAGCCTGTTTGGTGGTCTCTTCACAGGGTCGTGCATGGCACAGTATATGCTTAACTTTGTAAATTACATCACTCAAATTCTCCATCTGCTCCAGCCAGAGAATTGTGAGGGATGGAAAACAGCTGAGGGCCCGTTTGGCTCCACAGCTCGTAGAGTGCATGGCACCCTCCAAGGTCCAGTCCCAGGGGCTGCAGGGAAGCCGGGCCTGGGGACCCCCTCCTACCCTGGGACTGAGCCCCCGCTACCTGTGCTGCTTGTCTTGGTCTCCGCTCCAGCACACCAGGCAGCGCTCCACTTCCCCGGCATCACACTTGACAGCCGTCCTCTGGATCTTCTGCAGTTCGGTGTCCCAGATTCGGTACCTGGAACCCGTGTAGATGTGGCCTATGGAGCTCAGGACCGTCTGGCCTCTGCGGCTCCTGAAGCCAAACGACTTCATGGTGGTGAGCTCTTCTCAGACCCCCAACCACCGGCTCTTAAGTGGGGGCAGTTCCCTGTCACATTTTCACCACCTGTCACATTTTCACCACCACCACCCCCCCTCGATCCCCACCAACCCAGCTCCAAATCCCCTATCCAACCACAAGTACTTGATCCAACCCCAAATCCGTGATCCAAGCTCCAATCTGCGAATGCAATTCTGTGATCTACTCCAAAATCCACGATCCAGCCCGGTCCACCACATCCTTCAGCAGTGACACTCACAGCCTCCAACCTTTCAGACCAAGTGAGCCTAGCAAAGCCAAAGAGCACGTGTCTGCACCACTCCTGGAAGTCGCTTGCAGGCTGAGCATGCCAGCAGGTGGAGCGCTGCCTAGCATGCAAGAGTAGAGATGTGGATGCCATGGACAAGCAGCACAGGCAGTGGAGGCTCAACCTCGGGGTGGGAGGGGGTCCCCAGGCCCGGCTTCTGTGCCACCCCTTGGACTGGAGCTTGGAGTGCACTGTGCACTCTCTGAGCAGCAGAGCAAAAAGGACCCTCAGCTGTTTTCCATCACTCATAATTCTCTGGCTGGAGCAGGTGAAGTTGAGTGATTTAACTTACAAAGTTAAGCATCTAGGGTGTTTTATTTTTAACGAACACCTTTAAAACATGGTTTATATACATTATAGGAGGTGCCTAATGAGAAAACTCATTCCCCTATCAAAAATAGCATGAGTTATTTTCAGTAGGCGAAAAGTTCTCAGAGAAAACTGTCCGTTTTACATCCGTATCCACCTGCGTAGGTAGGTTCTTTACTTGGAATTGGGAGGTGGGTTCTGTGTTCTTGAATGGGAAGGCACATTTTTCTCAAAATGTGAGTTCTTCCTGTATTTATCAATTTTACATAGACCGAATGAAATTATCAAGGTTTTAACATTTTTCTGTGACACCTGCTGTCTTTCACTATTGTGATGGCATTTTAAAAAATCTCATAATGGAGTGAAAAACACTTGCTCCTCTAGATAGCAACATGTGCTATTAATGCCTACAATTAATCATTTACTGACAGCTGAAAAGACAAATGCATGGAGCAGAGTAGGAAACCCAGAAACCCTGAAATTATGTAAGGCTAGAAGTAAAGATTGATGAAGTAGGAAAGGATGAGTTATTAATGAAAAAAAGGCTGATATTTGAAGAAAATTAATGAAATTTTATGTCACAAACATGAGTTCCTGATGGAATACAGGTTGAAATTTTTACATATGCAACTGAGTAAGGTACCAGAGGAAACACAAATTCTTATTTTGCAGGTACATTTTATGTTGACAAAGGCCTTCTTAAGAATGACCTCATAAGCAGACATACTGAAGGTTGATTTAGCAAACTAAAAATTAAAACTGCCTGTGTTTCAGGAAGAAACATAACAAAATAAAACAGATTATTTGAAAAATATTAACTATATTTTATATATATATATTCAGATGAAAAGTATGTTTTCATTTTATAGGGAATTCATTATATTCTTTTTTTTTTTTTTTGAATCAGAATCTTGTTTCTTTGCCCAGGCTGGTGTCCAGTGGCACAGTCTTGGCTCCCTGCAACCTCTGTCTCCCAGGTTCAAGCAATTCTCCTTCCTCAGCCTCCCAAGTAGCTGGGATTACAGGAAGGTGCCAGCATGCTCAGCTAATTTTTGCATCTTTAGTAGAGAGGGGGTTTCAGCATGTTGGCCAGGCTGGTCTCAAACTCCTGACCTCAAGTGATCTGCCTGACTTGGCATTCCAAAGTGCTGGGATTACAGATATGAGCCACCATGCCTGGTCTATATTGTTTACTATATATCAGATGATATATATTGCTGATATATATACCATATATATTACAGATATAATGTTATGTAAGTTATATATACACATTAGATGAAAAGTAATATGTACATATACACATTAGATGAAAAGTACATTTTCATTTTACAGGGAATTCTTTCAAATCAAACCTTCAAAAATTCTAAAATAGATCACGGACAAGAGAGAGTGGATCTCTCTACCTTGGTTTAGGTGATCGGTTTTTTTCCAGATTAGGTAACAAAATTTATGTCATCCATTAATTGAATTTTAAATTCAGCTTGAGGACAGATAATTTGTGAGGGTAAATTATTGTCAGGCTCTGCCAATATATTGACTGTCACTCTTTGTTATAGAACTCAAAGTCAGTTTTCATTGAATATTTTACAGATTTAGAGAGCTGGAGGCAGATATAGGTAACTAAAAACTTTTACAGCAGAAGACGTATTTTAATTATATCAAGAATCATTATTTAGTAAATCAATCACCGACCTTTCCCCAGATTATGTTTTCCTTTTTTGAGGGGAAAGCTGTATATAAACTGGCAGTTAAAAAAGTTGTAAAGAAATCAGCTTGCTCATTTGCATTGTACATTTTTGCTTTCAAGCATTTTCCATGAACTGTGTGTGGATTCATTGCCTACATCAGATGACAAAGACTTGAGTGTTGCTACTAAGGTAACGTGGTCTCTTGTAAAATTAATTTTCTCACTCTGAATCTAGTTTTGCATAGTATTTACTTTTAAAACTTAGCAGTGGTATACCTATCATAGTTTTATGGCGGTAATGGACAGTTGGTCAGGGAAAAACATACATATGGCTAGTTGATTCAAAAAATTTGTTTAACTTTGATAACTAACAAAGATTGATAGGTACTGTGACAGGGTGTGAGCAGAAAAAAAATGAACAGGAAAATAAGTAGTGACAGGAAAATCACATTAGGAAATGCTTTCTCCAATAGACGAAACATGAAATTTGGTTAAGGTTTATTTGGATAAATACTAACACTTTGACTTTTAAATCATATGAGGGTAACTATCATATTTATGCTTGTATAAATCTTCAGGGGATCAAATTATGTGCAGTAATCAAGGAATCCCCCAGTCCCTTTTATTTGTAAAAACGTTGAGCACAAAGCCTATAGCTTTTTTTTTTTTTTTTTCCTGGAAACTTATAATTTTGGTATTGTATAGTTTTTAGGAGAGATTGTTTCTCTGCTTATATTGTTGGTTCTGTAGTGAGACTAAAATAATATCAAAAATTGTAGAAAATTCACTGAGTGTGGTGGTGTAGACGTGTGGTCTCTGCTACTTTAGAGTATGAGGCAAGAAGATTGCTAGAGCCCAGGAATTTCAGAAAAGCCTGGGCAACATAACAATACTGTATCTGACTTAAAAATATAAATTGTGAAAATGTAGAAATTTAAATTTATGCTCTCAAAATTTGTATTGCAACGGGATTTTTGTGTGTTTTATAAGTTGTCCATGAAGAGTTTCTTTAAAACACTTCATCTAATCGAATAATATGCATTTTGCTGCAAATAAACATTTCTCAAAGCAGAGACTCTTAATACCAATATGTTAAGAGTTTAACATCATAATTTTGTCATTGTAGTTTATCTAAACTATTTACTTGGCTGGGCCCAGTGGCTCACACCTTTAATCCCAGCACTGTGGGAGGCCGAGGTGGGGGATCACTTGAGGTCAGGGGTTCGAGATCAGTCTGGCCAGCATGGTGAAACATTGCCTGTAAAATACGAAAAAACACAAAAATTAGCCAGGCATGATGCTGCATGCTTGTATTTCCAGCTGCTCAGGAAGTCAAGGTGGAGAATCACTTGAACCTGGGAGGCGGAAGTTGCAGTGAGCCAAGATCACACGATTGCACTCCAGTCAGTGTGACAGAGCAATACTACCTCTTACAAAATAATATAACCACTCAAACTCCTTATATCACATTCTAAAATTTTGAGTTTCAGAAATTTTTATAATTAGTTGTTTAAGGAATCATTGGAAGCTCCTGCATATCATGAGGTACTGGAGGTCAGTCAACATATTTGTGTGTATCCTGGAGTACCTAGAATACAGTCTTCCATGTAAGAAGCATTTTAATTGTTGTTTTTTGAGATGGGGATTAACTCTGTAACCGAGGCTGGAGTGCAGTGGTGAGAAATTAACTCACTCCCATCTCCATTTCCTGGGCTCAGTTGATCTTCACACCTCAGCCATCTAAGTACTTGGTACTGCAGACCTGTGTCACCATGCTCGGCTGATTTTTGTAGTTTTTGTAGAGACGGGGTTTTGCCTTGTTGCCCAGGTTGGTCTTGAACTGTTGGGCTCAAATGTTCTGTCTGCCTCAGCCTCTCAAAGTGCTGGAGTTACAGGCATGAGACATTCAGCCTTAATAGTTGCTTAATCTGAATAAATAGACAAATGAATTTTTATATAATGGAATATTCCAAGTCACATACCTCATGTATCTAACAATTAAATATTTAAAATATTGCATACATTTGTATTATTGTTTAACATTTGAGGATGTATAAGTTTTGGGGTGTTATATTGAGAAATTATGCCATATAAAAAGGAAATAAATTAGAAATAGGTCATCGGTAGCAAAGAGGATTATAATGTATTTTCTAGTATCATTCAACTGGAATCATAACATTATTATTGCAGATTCACATTTCTTATACTTTTTATTAGCTCCCACTCACGTTCTATGAAATATACCTTTTCAAGCCATACATTACTCTTTAGAATTCTGGTGACCAATTATTTTTCTAGGTGGAAAGTTGAAAGTTCCAGGTTTCTCTCTCTGTTATAATAATGTTCTTTCAGGTAGTGGTAGATGACCATATTTAAGTAATTGAAGGTCTTATAATAATAAATTCTATCCCAGAAATACTTACAAAAAACTAATTCTAGCATAAATATTAATTAGTATTATTAGGGATACGAAAGACTAAAATGCTGTTATAGATCTATATCTCCATGTTCTTTATTGTACTTCATGTGGTTTCCTTTTTTTCTTCGCTTAAACTCATATTTCATTTACCAATTAGGCTTGTTTTTTGTTTGTATTTTCCTTCGTTCTCACATTTTAAATTGAAATTTTTGTGGAGTCAGGGTCTTGCTCTGTTGCCCAGGCTGGAGTACAGTGGCATGATTGTGGCTCACTACAGTCCCCACCTCTAAAGCTCAAGTGATCCTCCCTCATCAGCCTCCCGAGCACCTGGGATACAGGCACACACCATCAGGCGTGACTCCTTTTTGTGTTTCTGTGTAGTGATGTGTTCTCATTATGTTGCCCAGGCTGGCCTCAAATTCTGGTGACCAATTATTTTTCTAGGAGGAAAGTTGAAAGTTCCAGGTTTCTCTCTCTGTTACAATAATATTCTTTCAGGTAGTGGTAGATGACCATATCTAAGTAATTAAATGTCTTATAGTAATAATCTCTATCACAGAAGTACTTACAAAATCTAATTGCAGCATAAATATTAATTAGTATTATTAGAGATATGAAAGACTAAAATGCTCTGTTAGAGATCTATCTCTCCATGTACTTTATTGTACTTCATGTGGTTTCCTTTCTTTCTTGGCTTAAGCTCATATTTCATTGAGCAATTAGGCTTGTTTTTTGTTTGTATTTCACTTCATTCTCACATTTTAAATTGAAATTTTTGTGGTGTCAGGGTCTTGCTCTGTTGCCCAGGCTGGAGTACAGTGGCATGATCTTGGCTCACTACAGTCTCCACCTCTAAAGCTCAAGTGATCCTCCCACAGCAGCCTCCCGAGCACCTGGGATACAGGCACACAACATCATGCCTGACTCCCTTTTGTATTTGTGTGTAGAGATGTGTTCTCATTTTGTTGTCCAGGCTGGTCTCAAATTCCTGAACTCAAGCCATCCACCCACCTTGGCCTGGCAAATGGGCTGTGATTACAGGTGTGAGCCACCATGTCTGGGCAACATTGAGTTTATTTAAAGGAATTGATGAGGGCTGAGTATGGTTTTGCACACTGGTTATCTCAACACTTTGGGAGGCAGAAGTTGAAAGTTTCCTTAAGCCTAGGAGTTTGAGACCAGCCTGGACATATAATGAGGCTTTGTCTCTACAAAAATAACAATAAATACATTAGCCAGGCATGATGGTATGCACCTGTAGTTCCAGCTATTCAGGAAGTTGAGGTGGGAATATTGCTTGAAGTCAGGATGTTGAGACTGTAGTGAGCTGTAATCATGCCACTGCATTCAGCTCTGGTTGACAGAGTGAGACCCAGTTTCATAAAAAGAGATTCATAAGAAACTCTTGATGCAACTCATAATTTTTAAAATGGGAATTCCTTCTTGATATTACCTTAGCAGCATGTCCCCGAGAAAGTGTCAGAGCCTTTACCTGGACCTTCCCATGAAAAAGGAAATAGTATAGTCAATGGAAAAGAAGAAGTTGAGAACCATATTTTATTTAAAAAGTCATTTGATAGAATGCTTCTTTTAAAATATGAGTATGAACATAGTCTAATAGCTAAGTAAAATGTCCTGTTAACTGTATAATAAGTAAAGGAGAAGTCAAATGGTGATAAGTTGTGTCTCTAACCAAGGGTCAGCAGTTGATTCTATTGGGAGTACCACTAAAGGAGCTGAGTTATGAGTTCCATTTTAAGATACTCTAAGACCTGAGGCAAGTCACTAAAGAGGGAAGAGGAAATGAATAAAAGAGAAAGAAAGCCTGAGGAGGGCGGAGTGTACATGGAATAAATATTAAAAAAGTGGATATATATATTGGAGGGTAGTAAAGTCAAACTATTCTATAGAAGATGGAAGAACAGGGTGTTAGAAATAAGAAAGAAGATAGTGAGCTTCCAATACCAAAATGTGTCAGAGAATTACAGTAACGTTTTTCTAGTCTTGTTGTTACCCTCACTACTGGGGAGGCATTAAGGATTGACGTACTTTACCACACAGACCTGTGTTTTATCTACACATAACACTCTCCGTTATGCACACTCATTCACGCTAACAAACATACTCAGCCACATGTACAGTCATACAGACACTCACACACACATCCTTGCTCACAGTCACACACATTCTCTCTCACAAACTCACACTCACAGTGACATACTCAATCCCACTCACACCCACACTCTCACTCACTCACACTTTCTCTAGTACTCACCCTCAAACATTCATACTCATTCACATGCACACTCACACTTGCATGTTCACTCACTCATACTGTCACACACTCACAGACAGTAACAAGGTCACTCACACTCACTCTCACTCACTCTCACAAACA
This sequence comes from Theropithecus gelada, assembly GCF_003255815.1. Lineage (NCBI taxonomy): Eukaryota > Metazoa > Chordata > Mammalia > Primates > Cercopithecidae > Theropithecus > Theropithecus gelada. Next base: position 35,573,384 of record NC_037678.1, on the reverse strand, counting down.
CACGCACTCACACTCACTTTCACTTACACACACACTCACACTCTTCTTCATGCACACTCACTCACACTCACCCACACCCACACACATGCACACTCACACTGTCACTCACACAAATTCACACTCTCACTCACTGTCACTCATTCACATTCTCACTCACAAACTCACACTCACACTCAGTCACAGACTCAACTCCACTCACACTCACTCACACTTTCACTCATGCTCACCCTCACACACACTCACTCTCATGCACACTCACCCTTGAACACTCACTCACACTGTCACACTCACTCACAGACACTAACACTGACACTCACAATCACTAACACTCACACACTAACATTCACACACTTACACAAAGTCACTCACTCACACACACTCACACTAACATGCACTCCAACTCACACTCACTCACAGTTTTTTTTCTCCAACACGTGCCTCTCCATCCCTCCCTCAAACCTTATCTTCCCATCAGGGGCCTTCTCTGTGATGTGTGGTACACTACCTGGTCCGAGATGCACCCTGGGTTAAAACCAGGGATGCCAGGATCTTCAGGTGGCAGCGCAGGAGCTCATGGGAAGGCACTTTCATCTGGGGAGACCCAGGAACACGTTTCATTATTTTCTGCCATGTATGCCCGACCTCCCCTCACTCCAACCTTACTATCCCCTCAGGAGCATCTGGCCCTCTTTGTGTTAATGCTAACGGGCCCAAAAGGCACACTGATTTCAAAACAGGGAACCCAGGATGCCCACAGAACACTGCTGTGGCTGATGGGAAGTCACTTTCTTCATGGGGAGCCCATTAACGTTCCTCAGTGGCATAAATTTTTTTCTTTTTTTGCCACAGGAGCCCCATACACCCTCCTTCTAACCTCACCTTCCCCTCAGGGTCTTTCTGTCCATTTTGGAGTACCCTGCAGGGCCCGAGACCCACCCTGATTTTGAACCATGGACCCCATGGTCCCCAGGGGCCAGTGTAGGGCCTGATATGAAGGCATTTTTGTCCTTGTGGGAGCCAGGAACACTTCTCAGCTGTGCGATTTTCTTTTATTTTTTCTGCCACAAGTGCACCAGCTCCCATTCCTCAAAGCTAAACTTCCCCTCTGGTACCTTCTTCCTTCTCTGGAGCACCCATAGTGTTACCAAGACACATCTTGGTTAAGAGTCGGATAGACAAGGGTCCCCGGGCCCCAGTGCAGGGGCTGTTGGGAAGGCACTTTCTTCCATTGGGGATCAGAAATGCTTCTTGAAGACCCATTTTTTTTGTTGTTGTAATATCACAAGTAACCCAGCTCACAAACACTCACACTCTCACTCACTCACACTCACACAATCACTCACACTCACAGTCACTCACATACTCATACAAACACACACTCACACACAAGCAACCTCACACACACAGTCACACACATTCACACACACTATCACTCACACTCGCACTTGCACTCACTCACTCTCACACTCACAAACACACACATTCACACTCACTTTCACTCACACACACTTACACTCACACTCTCATTCATGCTCATAAACATACTCACCCACATGCACAGTCACATGCACACTCACACGCAAGCACATCCTCTCTCACAGTCACTCACATTCTCTCTCACAAACTCACACTCACACGGACACACTCAAATTCACTCACACCCACACTCTCATTCACTCACACTTTCACTCCCAGTCACCCTCACACACTCACACTCACTCACACACACACTCACACTTGCACACTCATTCACACTGTCACGCTCACTCACAGACACTAAAACTCATGGTCACTCACACTCACTCTCACACTCACAAACACACACACTCACTCACTCATTTTCACTTACACACATACACTCACAAGCACACACACTCACACTCCCTCACTTTCACTTACACACACTTACATTCACACTCTCCCTCACACACACTCACTCACACTCTCACACACACTCATACATGCACACTCACACACATGCACTCACACTCACAAAGTTGCCCTCTCACTCACAGTCACTCACTCACATTCTCTTTCACAAACTCACACTCACTCTCATTCACACACTCAACACCACTCACACCCACACTCTCACTCACTCACACTTTCACTCACACACACCATCACACACTCACATTCACTCACATGCACACTCACACTCGCACATTCACTTATACTGTCTCACTCACATTTACACTCATGGGCACTCACTCTCTCACACTCAAACTCGTACATACAATCACACTCACACATTTACTCACAGAAACTCACTCACTGACACACACTGACATACACACAGTCACACTCACTCTAACTCACACACACTCAGTTTTTTTTTCTCCAGAAAGTGCATCAACATCCCTCCCACAAAGCTTATCTTCCCATCAGGGGCCTTCTCTTTGATTTGTGATACACTACATGGCCCGAGATGCTCCCTGGGTTCGAACCAGGGACTCCAGGATCTTCAGGTACCAGCGCAGCATCTCATGTGAAGGCACTTTCGTCCGTGGAGACCCATGAACACTTCTTGGCAGCACATTTCATTTTTTTCTGCCACATATGCCCCACCTCCCCTCACTCCAACCTTACTATCCCATCAGGAGCCTCCGACCCTCTTTGTGGTACCCCTAATGGCTCTGATAGGCCCACTGAGTTTGAACCAGGGAACCTAGGTGCCCGCAGAACAGTGCTGTGGCTGATGGGAAGGCTCTTTCTTCACTGGGGAGCCCAGGAACGCTACTCACTGGCATCTAGTTTTTTCTTTTTCTGACACAGGATCCCCATATGCCCTCCTTCTAACCTCACCTTCCCCTCAGGGTCTTTCTGTCCATTTTGGAGTACCCCTGTAGGGCCTGAGATGCACCCTGGTTTTGAAGCATGGACACCACGGTCCCCAGGGACTGGTGCAGGGTCCGATATGAGGGCACTCTTGTCCGTGTGGGACCCAGGAACGCTTCTAAGTGGTGTGATTTTCTTTTGCTTTTTCTGCCACAAGTGCACCAGCTCCCCTTCCTCAAAGCTTAACTTCCCCTCTTGTGCCTTCTTCCTTCTTTGGGGCACCCATAGTGTTACTGAGACGCACCCTGGTTTGGAGCTGGATAGGCCATGATCCCCAGGGGCCAGTTCAGGGCATGATGTAATTCTTCCTTCTTTGGGGCACCCATAGAGTTACCGACATGCACCCTGCTATCCAACTGGTTAGGCCACTGTCACCGGGGATCAGTGCAGGGGATGTAGGGAAGGCAATTTCTTCTGTGGGAGACAAGGAATGCTTCTCGATGGCCCATCTTTACTTTTTGATGTATTACTGCAGAGAACCTATCTCACAAACACTCACAAACTCATTCACTCACTCACACTCACACACTCACACTCACACTCATGCTCACACATTCATACTCACACACACACAAGCAACTTCACACTCAAAGACATTCACACTCACTCACACACACTCACTCTCACACTCTCAGACTCACATTTAATCTGACTCACTCATTCTCAATCACCCTCACAAACACACACACATACAAATTCACTTTCACTCAAACACACTTGCACTCACACTCTACCTCACAGACACTCACCCACACACACACTCACTCACACTCACAAACTCCCACTCTCGCTCACAGTCACTCACATTCTCATTCACAAACTCACACTCACACTCACACACTCAACCCCACTCAACTCACACTCTCACTCACTCACACTTTCACTCACACTCACCCTCACACAAACTCACACACACACTCATACTCACACACTCACTCAACAGACTGTCACACTCACTCACAGACACTAACACCACAGTCACTCACATTCACTCACACTCACACACACTCTCAGACTCACACACTTACACAAACTCACTCTCACACGTACAAACACACACACTCACTCACTTTCACTTACACACACTTACACTCACACTCTCCCTCATGCACATTCACTCACTCTCACACACACACTCACAGGCACACAAACTCACACACACACTCACACACACTCACACTCTCGCTCCCTGTCACTCACATTCTCACTCACAAACTCACACTCACACACACTAAACCCCACTCCAACCCACACCCTCACACACACTTTCACTCACACCCTCACACACTCATACTCACTCACATGTACACTCACACTCGAACACTCACTCACTCACACTGTCACACTCCCTCACAGACACTAACACATGGTCACTCACACTTACTCACACTCACACTCACACACAGTATCACACTCACACACTTTCTGACACAAACTCATTCAATCTCACTCTCACACTCTCACTCACTCTGTCTCACAAACACACACTCACACTCACTTTCACTTACAGATGCACTCTCGCTCACACACACAAACTCACACTCACGCACACATTCACACACACTCACACTACCACACACATGTAATAATTCACACTCACACAATCATACTCTCGCTTACAGTCATTCATTCACATTCACACTCACAATCACTCACTCACACTCACAATCTCATTCTCACTCACACACTCACTGAAACTCACTCACACTAACACATTCACGTTCACACACTCACACTCAAACACAATCACACACGATCACACACTTAACTCACACTCACATTCACACCCATTCATGCACATTCACAAAAACACATTTGCACTCACACCCTCACTCACTCTCACACTCACACTCTCATTCACACTCAGTCACTCACCCACACTCACAAACTCACTCACAACCGAAGTCACTAACACTCGCATTCACACTCAAACTCACTCACACTCACACACTAACCCAAACACACACTCCCTCACACCCTCACTGGCACCCTCACTCATCACACTCACACTCACTCTGATACACACACTCACTCACACTCACACTCACTCACACTTACAGTCACACACTTACCCAGACTCACACACACACACAGACACTCACTAACACTATCACTCACTCACTCTTACGTACACTCACTCACGCTCATACTCATGCTCACACACACACATTCAGTCTCTCTCACACTTTCACACCTACTCACAGGCACTCACAGTCATACTTACACACACTCACAGTTTTTTTGTCCAACAAGTGAGTCACCATCCCTCACTCAAACCTTCTACACAGGGGCCTTCTCTCTGTTTTGTCATACCCCTACCTGGCCTGAGACTCACCCTGGGTTCGAATCACAGTTGCGAGGGTCTCCTGGAACCATCACCAGGGCTCATGGGAAGGCAATTTCGTCCCTGGAGACCTAGGAACTCTACTGGATGGCACGTTTATTTTTCTGTCACATGTGCCCCACTTCCCCTCACTCCTACCTTACCATCACCTCAGGGGCCAGGGTTCCTCTTTGTATTACAACTAACAGGCCTGAAAGGCACCCTGGTTTTGAAACAGGCACCCCAGGGTACCCGTGGCCCAACACTGGGGCCAATGGGAAGGCACTTCCATCCCTGGGGAGCCCAGGAACGCTTCTCACTGGTGCTTTTTTTCCCTTTTTCTGCCACAGGAGCCCCATATGCACTCCTTCAAAACTCACCTTCCCCTCACAGTCTATCTGTCCACTTTGGAGTACCCCTAGTTGTACCAAGCTGCACCCTGGGTTTGAGCCAGGGATGCCAGGGTCCCAGGCCCCAGTGCAGGGGCTGATGGGAAGGCACGGTTGTCCGTGTGGGACCCAGGAATGCTTCTAAGTGCTGCGAATTTCTTTTATTTTTTTCTGCCTCATGTGAACCATCTCCCCTTCCTCAAAACTTACACACACTCACACACACTCACACTCACTCACACCCGCATTCACACTCACACTCACTCACATTCATTCACACACAGAAACAGTCACATGCAGTCACACTCACCCACACTCTGACAAACTCACACACTAGCTCCCTCGCTCACACTCACTCACACTCACTTAAACTCACACACTCACTCACACTCACACTCACTCACACACACCCTCACACACTCACTCACACTCACACAGTCTCACACACTCTCACACATGCACTCACACTCTCACTCACTCACACCCTCACTCACTATCACTCTCATTCGCACTTGCACTCACACTCACATTCACAGTCACTCACACACACTCACACTCACAAACTCACAGTCACACTCACTCCCTCATTTACCCTCACTCACACACTCACACTCACACTAACATTCACTCACACACACTCACTCACACTCTCACTCACATTCTCACATTCACACTCACTCACCTGAGGCCTGAGATGCACCCTGGGTTTGAACCATGGATGATAGGGTCCCTTGGGCCTAAAGAAGGGCCTTATGGGAAGGTACTGTTTTACCTGTGGGTCTGGGGAATGCTTATCAGTGATGCATTTTTTTTCCTGTTTGGTGACACCAGTGCCTTGGCTCCCCTCCCTGGAAAGTTACCATCCCCTCAGGTGCCTTCTGCCTGCTTTGGGGTACCCCAAGTCAGCCTGAGACACACCCTGGATTTGAACCGGTGAGGCCTAGGTCCCCCAGGCCCACTGCAGGCGCTGATGTGAAGGCACTGTCTTCCGTAGGGGATGAGGAATGCTTCTCCGTGGTGCTTTATTTTTATTTCACAGGAAATCTACCTCCCTGCCCTCAAACCTTACCTTCCCCTTAGGGGCCTTTGTCCCCATTTCAGGTACCACTAGTGGGGCCAAAACACAGCCTACTCTTGAACAAGGGACTCCAGTGTTCCCAGGGCCCAGCGCCAGGGCTGGTGGGAAGGCACTTTCATCCATGATGAACCCAGGATAGCTTCTCAGAATCGCGATTTTTTTTTCTGCCACAGCTGCAGCACCTCACCTCCCTCACTATTAGCCTTCCCCTCAGGAGACTTCAGCTCACTGTTGGGTACCCTTCACACTCCCAAGATGCACACTGCATTCAAACGAGAGACTGCAGGTTCCCCAAGGTGCATCACAGGGGCTGATCAGAAGGCATTTTGGTCCATTGTGACCCATGACCTGATTCCCAGTAGCGCTTTTTTTCCTCTCCAACAGGTGTCTCACCATCCCTCCCTCAAGCCTTATGTTCGAATCAGGGGCCTTCTCTGTGATTTGTGGTACCCTACCTGACCCGATACACAACCTGGATTAGAACCAGGGATGCCAGGATCTCCAGGTAACAACGCAGGTGCTCATGGGAAGGCACTTACATCTGTGGAGACACAGGAACACTTCTTGGTGGCACGTTCTTTTTTGTTTCTGCCACATATACCCCACGTAACATCACTGCAACCTTACTATCCCCTCAGGTGCCTAAGGCCCTCTTTGTGGTACACCTAACGGGCCTGATAGGCACAGTGTGTTCGAATCAGGGAACCCAGGGTGCCTACAGAACTGTGCTGTGGCTGATGGGAATGCGCTTTTGTCCCTGGGGAGCCCAGAAATGCTCATTGCTGGCATTCATTTTTTACTTTTTCTGACACAGGAGCCCCATATGCCCTTCTTCTAAACTAATCTTCCCTCAGGGTCTTTCTGTCCGTTTTTGAGTACCCCTGCAGGGCCCGAGATGCACCCTGATTTTGATCCATAGATGCCACAGTCCCCAGGGGCCAGTGCAGAGCCTGATATGAAGGCACTGTTGTCCGTGTGGGACCCAGGAAAGCTTCTAGGTGGTGCAATTTTCTTTTATTTTTTCTGCCACAAGTGCACCAGCTCCCACTCCTCAAAGCTTAACTTCCCCTCTGTTGCCATCTTCCTTCTTTGGGACACCCATAGTGTTACCGAGATGCACCCTGGTTTCGAGCCGGACAGGCTGCAGTACCTGGGGTCCACTGCAGGGGATGTCAGAGCGGCACTTTCTTCCATGGGGGATGAGGAATGCTTCTCGACGTCCAGTTTTTATTATTGGTTGTAATACCACAGGTAACCCAGCTAACAAACACTCACACACTCACTCACTCACACTCCCACACTCACACTCACACAGTCACTCACACTCACACATTCATACTGACACACACACAAGCACACTCACACTCACTCACACACACTCACTCTCCCTCACACTCCCTCACAATCTCACACTCACCCTCACTCTCACTCAGTCAATTTCACTCACACTCACAAACACACACTCTCACTCACTTTCACTCACACACTTACACTCACACTCTCCCTCATGCACACTCACTTACACTCACAAACTCACACACACACTCAAACCCATACTCACTCACTCACACACACTCACACACTCGCACATTCATTCACTCACACTGTCACACTCACAGACCCTAACATTCACGGTCACTCACACACACAGTCACACTCACACACTCACACAACTCACTCTCTCACACACACTCACATACTCACACTCACACTCACTCAAACTCACACTCACTCACAGTTTTTATTTTTCCGCCAACAGATGCCTCACCATCCCTCCCTCAAACCTTGTGTTCCATTCAGGGGCCTTCTCTGTGATTTGTGGTAACTTACCTGGCCTGAGACGCACCCTGGGCTTGAACCAGGGGCACCAGGATCTCCAGGTACCAGTGCAGGGGCTCATGGGAAGGCACTTTCATCCGTGGAGATCCAGGAACACTTCTTGGTGGCACGTTTTATTTTTCCTGCCACATATGCCCCAAGTCCTCTCACTCCAACCTTAATATTCCCTCAGGAACCTCAGGCCCTCTTTGTGGTACCCCTAACGGGCCTGGTAGGCACACTGGGTTCGAACCAGGGTGCTTGAAGAACAGTGCTGTGGCTGATGGGAAGGCACTTTCATCCATGGGGAGCCTATTAATGCTCCTCACTGGCATCCAGTTTTTTCTTTTTCTGCCACAGGAGCCCCATACCCCCTCCTTCTAACCTCACCTTCCCCTCAGGGTCTTTCTGTCCATTTTGGAGTACCCCTCAGGGCCCAAGATACACCCTGGTTTTGATGCATGGACACCATGGTCCCCAGGGGCTGGTGCAGGGTCCGATATGAAGGCATTCTTGTCCGTGTGGGACCCAGGAATGCTTCTAACTGGTGTGATTTTCTTTCATTTTTTCTGCCACAAGTGCACCAGCTCCTCTTCCTCAAAGCTTTACTTCCCCTCTTGTGCCTTCTTCCTTCTTTGGGGCACCCATAGTGTTACTGATACGCACCCTGGTTTTGAGCCGGTTGGGCCACAGTCCCCGGGGCCCAGTGCAGGTCTATTGGGAAGGCAGTTTCTTCCGTGGGATACAAGGATAGCTTTTAGATGGCCCTTTTATATTATTTGTTGTAATACCACAGGTAACATAGCTCAGAAGCACTCACACATTAACTCACTCACACACACACTCACACACACAGTCACTCACACTAACACAATCACACTCACACACCCACTCACACACAAGCACCCTCACAGTGACACACACACACTCACTCACACACATTCACTCTCACTCACACTCACTCTCTTACATTCACACTCACTCTCACACTCACAAACACACACACTGACACTCACTCACTTTCACTTACACACACATTCACACTCTCCCTCATGCTCACTCACACTCACACACACTCACCCACATGCAAACTCACACACACTCACACTCTCACTCACAGTCACTGTCACATTCTAACTCAGAAACACATTCACACTCACTCACACACTCAACCCCACTCACACTCACACTCTCACTCACTCACACTCACTCTCATACACTCACCCTGACTCACATGCACACTCAGACTTGCACACTCACACTGTCACACTCACTCACAGACACACAGTCACATTCACTCACAGTCACAAACACTCACAGTCACTCACATGCACGCACTCACTCACTCAGACACACACTCACACTCACACTCACTCAAACTCACACTCGCTCACAGTTTTCTTTTTCTCCAAGAGTTGCCTCACCATCCATCCCTCAAACCTCATGTTCCAATCAGGGGCCTTCTCTGAGATTTGTGGTACCCTTCCTGGCCTGAGACACACCCTGGGTTCGAACCAGGGATGCCAGGATCTTCAGGTCACAGCACAAGGGCTCCTGGGAAGGCCCTTTCTTCCGTGGGGGACAAGGAATGCTTCTCAGTGGCCCGTTTTTATTTATTGTTGTAATTCCACTATTAAACCAGCTCACAAACACTCACACAGTCACTCACTCACTCACACATAATCACTCACACTCACAGTCACTCACACACTCACACATTCAAAGTCACACACTCACACGCATGCACCCTCACACTGACTCACACTCACTCTCACTCACACACTCTCACCCACTCACTCTCACTCACACTCAACAACACACACACTCAAACTCACTTTCACTCACACACACTTCCACTAACACTCCCTCATGCACACTAACTCACACTCACAAACTCACCCACAAGAACACTCACACACACACTATCACCCACACTCACACACTAACACTCACTCACAGTCACTCACTCACATTCTCACTCACAAACTCACACTCACATTCACACACTCAACCCCACTCACACCCACACTCTCATTCACTCACACTTTCACTCACATTCACCCTCACACACTCACAATCACTCACATGCACACTCACACTTGAACACTCACTCACACTCTCACACTCACAGACACTAACACGGTGACTCACACTAATCTTCACACTCTCACTCACTCTCACTCACACTCACAAACGCATTCACTCACTTTCTCTTACACACACTCACACTCTCCCTCTTGAACACAAACTCACACTCACACACACTCACAACACCCCCATACACACTCACTCAAACTCACTCACAGTCACTCACATTCTCACGCACAAACTCGCACTCACACCCACTGTCACACTCAACCACACTCACACTCATACTCTCACTCACACTCACACTGTCACTCACTTTCAGTCACACTCACAAACACTCACACTCATTCACTTTCACTTACATACACTCACACTCCCTCACACACACTCACACCTGCACACACACCCACACTCACACACACTCTCACTAACACTCACACACTCATACTCTTCCTCACAGTCACTCACATTCTCACTCACAAACTTGTAACCACACACTCAACCCCACTCACAACCACTCACTCACTCACCCTTTCACTCATACTCACCCTCACACACTGACACTCACATGCACACTCACACCTGCACACTCACTCAATCACACTTTCACACTCAATCACAGACCCTAACACTCATGGTCACTCACACTCACACACACTCACATTCACATACATTCACACTGACAAAATTACTCACACAAACTCACTCACTCACACACACTGACATACACTCACAGTCACTCAAACTCACCCTCACAGTATTTTTTTTCTACAACTGGTGCCTCACCATCCCTCCCTCAAATCTTATGTTCCATTCAGGGGCCTTCTCTGTGGTTTGTGGTACCATACCTGGCCTGAGACGCACCCTGGGTTCGAACCAGGGACTCCAGGATCTCCAGGTACCAGCACAGGGTCTCATGGGAAGGCACTTTCGTCTGCCAAGATGCAGGAAAACTTCTTGGCCTCAAGTTTCATTTTTTTCTACCACATATGCCACTCTTCCCCTCACTCCAACCTTACTATCCCCTCAGGAGCCTCTGGCCCCTTTTTGATACCCCTAATGGGTCTGATAGGCACTCTGGTTTCGAACCAGGGACCCCAGGGTGCCCAAAGAACAGTGCTGTGGCTGATGGGAAGACATTTTCATCCCTGGGGAGCCCATTACCACTCCTCCCTGGCATCAATTTTATTCTTTTTCTGCCAGAAGAGCCCCATACGCCCTCCTTCTAAACTCACCCTACCCTCAGGGTCTTTCTGTCCGTTATGGAGTACCCCTGTAGGGACTGAGATGCACCCTGATTTCAAACCATGGATGCCATGGTCCCCAGGGGCCAGTGCAGGGTCTGATATGAAGGCACTGTTGTCTGTGTGGGACTCAGGAATGCTTCCAAGTGGTGCAATTTTCTTTTATTTTTTCCACCACAAAAGCAGCAGCTCCCCTTCCTCAAGGCTTACCTTCCCCTCTGGTGCCTTCTTCCTTCTTTGGGTCACCCATAGTGTTACTGAGACACACCCTGGTTTTGAGCCCGTTAGGCCACGGACCCCGGGGCCCTGTGAAGGGGCTGTTGGGATGTCACATTCTTCCATGGGGGACAAGGAATGCTTCTCGACTGCCCTCTTTTATTTTTCGTTGTAATACCACAGCTAACCCAGCTCACACTCACTCACACTCACACAATCACTCACTCTCACAGTGACTCATACACTCACAGAGTGAAACTCACACACTTACACACAAGCCAGCTCACACACACTCACACTTACTAACACACACTCACTCTCATTCACATTCACTTACACTCTCACACTCACACTCACTCTCATTCACTCTCACACAAAAATACACTCCCTCACTTTCACTCACACACACTTACACTCATACTCTCCCTCATGCACACTCACACTCACAAACGCACACACCCACATGCACAGTCACACACTCATTCACACTCACACCCCCACACCCAACTCCACTCACACCCACACTCTCACTAACTCACAATTTCACACACTCACACTCTCACACTCACACACACACATTCACACTCACCACTCACATTGTCACACTCACAGACACTATCACTCACACTCACACTCACACTCACCTCACTCACTCACTCTCACACTCACAAACACACTCACTCACTTACACTTACACTTACACTCTCTCTCACACACACTCACTCACACTCACACACACTCACACACATGCACATGCAGACTCACCCAGACTCACTTACACTCACACACTCACACTCTCACTCAGTCACTCACACACATTCTCACTCACAAACTCATGTTCACACTCCTACGCTCAACCCCACTCACACACTCTCACTCACACTTTCACTCACACTCACCCTCACACACTAACATGCACACTCACACTCACACTCTCACTCACACTTTCACACTCACACTTACACTCATGGTCACTCAAACTCACTCACACTCGCACACACACTCACCCTCACACTCACACACTTACACAAACTCACTCACTCATACACAGTCACACTCTCTGTAACTCACATGCATTCAGAGATTTTTTTCTCCAACAGGTGCCTCACCATCCCTCCCTCAAACCTTATCTTCCCATCAGGGGCCTTCTTTGTGATTTGTGGTACCCTACGTGGCCTGAGACGCACCCTGTGGCTGAACCAGGGACACCAGGGTCTTCAGGTAACAGTGCAGGGACTTGTGGGAAAGCATTTTCATCTGTGGAGACCTAGGAACACTTCTTGGAGGCATGTTTTATTTTTTTCTGCCACATATGCCCCACCTCCCCTCACTCCAATCTTACTATCCCCTCTTTGTGGTACCCCTAATGGGCCCGATGGGCACACTGGCTTTGAACCAGGGAACCCACCCCTCAGGGTCTTTCTCTCCGTTTTGGAGTACCACTGAAGGGCCTGAGAAGCTCCCTGATTTCGAACCATGGATGCCATAGACCCCAGGGGCCAGTGCAGGGTCTGATATGAAGGCACTGTTGTCCGCATGGAACCCAGGAGTGCTGCTAAGCAGTGCAATTTTCTTTTAATTTTTCTGCCACAAGAGCACCAGCTCCCATTCCTCAAAGCTTAACTTTCCCTCTGGTGCCTTCTTCCTTCTTTGGTGCACCCGAGATGCACCAAGGTATCGAGCCTTTTAGGCCACGGACCCTGGGGCCCAGTGCAAGGGCTGTAGGGAAGGCACTTACTTCCATGGGGTACAAGGAATTCTTGATGGCCCATTTTCATTTTTTGTTGTAATACCACAGGTAACCCAGCTCACACACACTCACTCACTCACACGCAATCACCCACACTCACAGTCACTCACACTCACACATTCATACTCACACTCACACACAAGCACCCTCACACTCACACACACTCACACTCACTTACATACTCTCACAATCACTCACACTCACACTATCACACACTCACTCTCACACTCACAAGCACACACACTCACAAATCACTTACTTTCACTCACATACACTCACACTCTCCACAGGCACACTCACTGACACTCACAAACACACTCACACTAATGCACACTCACGCACATACACTCACACTCATGCTAACAGTCAAATTCTCACTCACAATCTCACATTTGCACTCACACATTCAACCCCACTCACACTCACAATCTCATTCACTCACACACTTTCACACTCACCCTCGCACACTCACACTCACACACTCACTCACACTGTCACACTCACAGACACTAACACTCACGGTCACTCACACACACACACTCTCACACTCACACACTTACACAAACTCACTCATTCACACACACACACATACTCAAACTCATACCCATAGTTTTTTTTTTCTCCAACATGTGCATCACCATCCCTCCCTCAAAACTTTAGTTCCAATAAAGGGCCTTCTCTATGATTTCTGGTAATGCACCTGGCCCGAGATGCATGCTGGGATCGAACAAGGGATGCCATGATCTCCAGGTACCAGCACAGGGGTTCATGGTAAGGCACTTTCGTCCCTGGATACCCAGGAACAGTTCTCAGCAGCACATTTTATTTTTTCTGCCACATATGCCTCAACTCCTCTCACTCCAACCTTACTACCCCTCAGTGGCCTATGGCCCTCTTTGTTGTACCTGTAATGGGCCTGATAGGCACACTGGGTTTGAACCAGGGAATCCAGGGTGCCCACAGAACTGTGCTGTGGCTGATGGGAAGGCACTTTAGTCCCTGGGTACCCCAGGAACACTCATCACTGGCGTCCATTTTCTTTTTCTGCCACAGGAGCCCATATGCCTTCACCTCAGGGTTTTTCTGTCAGTTTTGGAGTACCACTGCAGTGTCCAAGATGCACCCTGATTTCGATCCATGGATGCCACGGTCCCCAGGGGCCAATGCAGGGCCTGATATGAAGGCAGTGTTGTCTGTGTGGGACCCAGGAATGCTTCTAAGCAGTGTAATTTTCTTTTATTTTTTCTGCCACAAGTGCACCAGCTCCCCTTCCTCAAAGCACCAGCTCCCCTCTGGTGCCTTCTTCCTTCTTTGGGGCACCCATAGTGTTATGGGGATGTACCCTTGTCTTGAGCTGGTTAGGCCACAGTCCCCTGGACGCAGTGCATGGGCTGTCGGGAAGGCACTTTCTTCCATGGGGGACAAGGATTGCTTCTCGATGGCACGTTTTTATTTTTTGTTGAAATACCACAGGTCACCCAGCTCACACTCACACATTCACTCACTCAAACTCACACAATCACTCACACTCACAGTCACACACATTCACAGGTACACATTCATATGCACACACTCACACAGAAGCACCCTCACACTCATACACTCACACTCACTCATACATGCTCACTCTCATTCACACTCACACTCTCACATTCACTCACGCTCACTCTCACTCTCACTCACACACACGCTCACACTCACTTTCACTCACACACACTTACACTCTCCCTCATGCACACTCAATCACAAGCTCACATGCACTCATCCACATGCACGCTCACACACACACTCATTCACTCACACCCACACATTCTCACTCTTGTTCAGTCACTCATTCACATTCTCACAAACTCACACTCACAATCACACACTCAATCCCACTCACACCCACACTCTCACACCTTCACTCACATTCACCCTCACACACACTCACTCACACGCACACTCACACATACACACTCACACTCACACATACACACAGACACTAACACTGTTACTCACACTCACATTCACTCCAAATCACACTCACTCACTCTCACAAACACACTCCCTCACTTTCTCTTACACACACTTACACACACTCTCCTTCTCCCACCAAAACTCACAATCACACACATACTTACACACACTCACACACTCTCACAATCACACACACTCTCGCTCACAGTCACTCACATTCTCACTCACAAACTCACACTCACTCTCACACTCAACCATACTCACATGCTCACTCACACTTTCACTCATGCTCACCCTCACATGCTCACTCCCACACACTCACACTTGCACACTCATTCACTCACACTGTCACACTCACTCACAGACACAATCACGGTCACTCACATTCACTCTGACTCTCATTCACACTCACAAACACACACACTCACTCACTTTCACTCAAACACACTTACACTCACTCCAACACACACACTCACACTCACACTCACACACACTCTAGCTCACAGTCTATTACTCACATTCTCACTCACAAACTCACACTCACACTCACACACTCAACCCCACTCACACTCACATTCTTACAATTTCACTCGCACTCACCCTCACACACTCACTCACACTTGCACACTCACTCAACACACTGTCACACTCACAGACCCTAACAGGGTCCCTCACACTCACACTCACACACACGCTCTCACATCCACACTTACACACATAAGCTCATTCACTGACACTCACAAACACACAGACTCACGCTTACTTTCACTTACACACACTTAATCTCACACTCTCCCTCACGCACACTCACGCTCACACACTCACACACACTCTCGCTCACATACACTCTCTCTCATAGTCACTCACATTCTCACTCACAAACTCACATTCACGCTCACACTCTCAACCCCACTCACACTCACACTCACTCACTCACACTTTCACTCACACTCACCCTTACACACTTACACTCACACGAATACTCACACTCCCACACTCACTCACTCACACTCTCATACTCACTCACAGACACTAACATGGTCACTCACACTCACTCTCACACACTGTCACACTCACACACTGACTCATACAAACTCACTCACACACATTCACACTCACTCAAACTCACACTCAGTTTTTGTTTTCTCCATCATGTGCCTCAGAATCCCTCCCTCAAACCTTATCTTCCCATCAGGAGCCTTCTCTGGGATTTGTGGTACCCTACCTGGCCCGAGACGCACCCTGGGTTTGAAACAGGGAGGCCAGGATTTACAGGTACCAGCACAGTGGATCATGGGAAGATACTTACATCGGTGGAGACCCAGGAACACTTCTCGGCGGCATGTTTTATGTTTTTCTGCCACATATGCCACACCTCCCCTCACTCCAACCTTACTATCCCCTCAGGAGCCTCTGGCCCTCTTTGTGGTATCCCTAAAGACCTGATAGGCACACTGGGTTCGAACCAGGGAACCCAGGGCGCTCACAGAACAGTGCTGTGGCTGATGGGAAGGCACTTTCTTCCCTGGGGAACCCAGGAATGCTCCTCACTGGCATCCATCTTTTTCTTTCTCTGACACAGTAGCCCCATATGCCCTCCTTCTAATTTTACCTTCCCCTCAGGGTCTTTCTGTCCATTTTGTAGTATGCCTGCAGAGCCTAAGACACACCCTGATTTCGAACCATGGATGCCACAGTCCCTAGGGGCCAGGGCACGGCCTGATATGAAGGCACTATTGTCCATATGGGACCCATGAATACTTCTAAGTGCTGTGATTCTTTTATTTTCTCTGCCACAAGTGCACCAGCTCTCCTTCCTCAAAGCTTAAGTTCCCCTCTGGTGCCTTCTTCCTTCTTTGGGGCACCCATCATGTTACTGAGATGCAGCCTGGTTTGGAGTTGGGTAGGCCACGGTCCCTGGGGCCCTGTGCAGGGGCTGATGGGAAGGCACTTTCTTCTGTGGGGGACAAGGAATGCTTCTTGATGGCCCAATTTTATTTTTTGTTGTAATACCCCAGGAAACGCAGCTCACACACACTCACTCACACTCACACACTCAGTCACACTCACAGTCACAGTCACACTCACACTTTCATACACACAGGCAGCCTCAAACTCACACACACTCACACTCACACACACTCTCAGTCACACTCACACTCTCAAACTCTCACTCACTCTCATGCACTAACACTCACACTCACAAACACACACCCACACTCACTCACTTTCACTCACACACACTCACACTCTCACTCATGCTCACATTCATAAACAAACACACACAAGCACACTCACACACTCACACTCTCACTCACAGTCACTCCCATTCTCACAACTCACACTCACACATTCAATCCCATGCACACTCACACTGTCACTCACACTTTCACACACACTCACACTCACAAACTCACACTCACTCACACGAACAGTCACACTTGCACACTCACTCACAGTGTCACACTCTCTCACATACACTAACATTCACAGTCACTCATACTCACACTCATTCACACTCTCACTCACTCTCATATTCACAAACTCACATAATCACACTCACTCACTTTCACTTACAAACAGACACATTCTCCCTCATGCACAATCACTCACACTCACACAAACTCACACACATGCACAGTCACAAACACACTCACTCATAGTCACACTCACACTCTAGCTCACAGTCACTCACTCACACTCTCTCTCACAATCTCATACTCACACTCACATGCTCAACCCCACTCACACCCACACTCTCACTCACACTTTCACTCACACTCACCCTCACACACTCACACTCATTCACATGCACACTCACACTCGAACACTCACTCACTCACACTGTCACACACACAGACACAAACACGGTCACTTACACTCTCTCTCACTCAGTCACTCTCCCTTATCTTCTTATCAGGAAACTTCTCTCTGATTTGTTGTACCCCTACCTCACCGAGATACACCTTGAGTTCGAAACAGAGATGCCAGGGTCTCCAGGTACCAGTGCAGGGACTCATGGGAAGGCACTTTCATCCGTTGAGACCCAGGAACACTTCTTGGTGGTGTGTTGTTTTTTTCTGCCACATATGCCACACCCTCGCTCACTCCAACCTTACAATCACTTCAGGAGCCTCTTGCCCTCTTTGTGGTACCGCTAAGAGGCATGAAAGACACCCTGAGTTTGAACCAGGGGCCCCATGGTTCCTGGGGCCCAGAGCTGGGGCTGATGGGAAGGCACTTTCATCCCTGGGAACCCCAGGAACTCTTCTCACAGCAGCATTTTTTTTCCTTTTCTGCCACAGGAGCCCCATATGCCCTCCTTCAAACCCCACCTTCCCCAGGGTCTTTCTGTCCGCTTTAGAGTAACCCTAGCTGTCCCAAGATGCACCCTGGGTTCAAACCAGGGATGCCAGCGTCCTCAGGGCCCAGCGCAGGAGCTGATAGGAAAGCACTGTTATCTGTGTGGGACCCAGGAATACTTCCAAGTGGTGCGATTTTCTTTTATTTTTTCTGCCACAAGGGCACCAGCTCCCTTTCCTCAAAGATTAACTTCCCCTCTTGGTCCTTCTTCCATCTTTGGGGCACCCACAGTGTTACCAAGATGCACCCTGGTTTCGAGCCAGTTAGGCCACGGTCCCCAATGCCAGTGCAGGGGCTATTGGGAAGACACTTTCCTTGTGGGGGAAAATGAATGCCTCTCGATGGCCTGTGTTTACTTTTTGTGGTAATACCACTGGTAACTCAGTTCACAAACACACACCCACTCACTCACTCACACTCCCACACTCACACTCAATCCCACTCACACCCACAATCTCACTCACTCACACTTTCACTCACACTCACCCTCACACACTCATACTCTCTCACACTCATACTCACACTCACACACTCACTCACTCAAACTGTCACACTGATTCACAGACAGTCATGCTCACTCACACTCACTCATGCTACACAGACACACTCACACACTTACTCACACAAACTCACTCACACTCATTCACATTCTCTCACTCACAAAATCACACTCACTCAATTTTATTCACACACACTCACACTCACAGTTACTCAAACTCACACTCACAGTTTTATTTTTCTCCATTGGGTGTCTTTCTATCCCTCCTTCAAACCTTATCTTCACATCAGGGACCTTTTCTGTGATTTGTGTTACACTGTCTAGCCTGAGATGCACTCTGGGTTCGATCCAGGGATGCTAGAATGTACAGGTACCAGTTAAGGGGCTCATGGGAAGGCACTTATGTCCGTGGAGACCCAGGAACGTTTCTTTTTGGCACGTTATATTTTTTTCTGCTGCATATGCACCACCTCCCCTCACTCCAACCTTACTATCCCCTCAGGAGCCTCTGGCCCTCTTTGTGGTACCCCTAACAGGCCCGATAGGCACACATACTGCGTTCTAACCAGGGATCCCAGGGTGCCTGCAGAACTGTGCTTTGACTGATGGGAAGACCCTTTCATCCCTGGGGATCCCAGGAAGGCTCCTCACTGGCATCCATTTTCTTCTTTTTCTGCCACAGGAGCCCCATATGCCCCGCTTCTAACCTCACCTTCCTCTCAGGGTCTTTCCATTTTGGAGTATCCCTGCAGAGCTTGAGATGCACCCTGATTTCCAACCAGGGATGCCATGGTCCCCAGGGGACAGTGCAGGGTCTGATGTGAAGGTCCTGTTTTCCAGGTGGGACCCAGGAACGCTTCTAAGTGGTGCGATTTTCTTTTATTTTTCTGCCACAAGTGCAGTAACTCCCCTTACTCAAAGCTTAACTTCCCCTCTGCTGCCTCCTTACTTCTTTGGTGCACCCATAGTGTTACTGCAATGAATCCTGGTTTCGAGCTGGTTAGGCCACTGTCCCCAGTGCCCAGTGCAGGGGCTGTCAGGAAGGCACTTTCTTTCATGGGGGAGAAGGAATGCTTCTCGATGGCCCGTTTTTACTTTTCGTTGTAATACAAGCAACCCAGCTCACAAACATTCACACATTCACTCACTCACTCACACTCACACAATCATTCACACTCACAGTCACTCACACTCACACAAGCACCCTCACACTCACACACACGCACACTCACACCCACCCACTCTCACTCACACTCACTCACACACATCCAGTCTCACTCACACTCTCACACTCACTCACACTCACTCACTTTCACTCACACACACACTCATGCTCTCCCTCATGAACACTCGCTCACACTCACAAACATACTCACACACATGCACACTCACACTCTCACTCATGGTCACTCACATTCTCTCTCACAAACTCACACTCACACTCACACTCAACCCCACTGACACCTGAATTCTCATGCACACTTTCACTCACACTCACCGTCACACACACAAGCACACTCACACTGTCACTCTCACTCACAGACACTAACACGGTCACTCACACTCACACTCAATCACACTCTCACTCACTCTTACAAAAACAAACACTCACACTCACTCACTTTCATTTTCACACACTTACAATCACAATCTACCTCAAGCACACTCACACACACTCACACTCACACACTCTCTCTCTCTCACAGTCACTCACACCAGAAAGAAGTTTTCTGAGAAAGTTCTTTGTGATGTGTGTATTCATCTCACAGAGATACAGGACTTTTTTCATGGAACAGTTTGCTAACACTGTTTTCGTGGAATCTGCAAAGGCACATTTGGGAGCGCATTGAGATCTAGGGTGAAAAAGGAAATATCCTCACATAAAAACTAGAAAGAAGCTTTCTGAGAAACTGTGTGTGATGTGTGAATTCATCTCACAGAGTTACACTGTTCTTTGCATTGGGCAGTTTGCTTACTCTTTTCTTGGAGTCTACAATCTGATATATCAGAGAGCATTGAAGCTTATGGTGACAAGGGAAATATCCTCAGGTAAAAGCTGCAAAGGAGCTTACTGAGAAACTGCTTTGTGATCTGTTAATTCATCACACAGAGTTACAGGATTCCTTTCATATAGCAGTTTGGTAGCACTGTTTTTAGGGAATCTGAGAAGGAATTTTTTTTTGTTTTGTTTGTTTTTTTTTTTTTTTTTTTTTTTTGAGACGGAGTCTCGCTCTGTGGCCCAGGCTGGAGTGCAGTGGCCGATCTCAGCTCACTGCAAGCTCCGCCTCCCGGGTTCACGCCGTTCTCCTGTCTCAGCCTCCCGAGTAGCTGGGACTACAGACGCCCGCCACCTCGCCCGGCTAGTTTTTCTTATTTTTTAGTAGAGACGGGGTTTCACGGTTTCACCGTGTTAGCCAGGATGGTCTCAATCTCCTGACCTCGTGATCCACCCGTTTCAGCCTCCCAAAGTGCTGGGATTACTGGCTTGAGCCACCGCGCCCGGCCGAGAAGGAATGTTTTGAATGGTGTTTAAACCTATGGAGACAAAGGAAATATCCTCAGAAAAAATCTAGAAAGAACCTTTCTTAGACAGTTCTTCATGATGTGTGAATTCCTCTCAAAGAGTTGCACTTTTGGGATCTCATTGAGACCTATAGTGAGCAAGAAAATATCCTGTCATAAAAACTAGAAAGAAGCTTTTGAGAACCTGCTTTGTGATGTTTGAATTCATCTCACAGAGATACATTGTTCTTTTCATTCAGCAGTTAGCTAACACAGTTTTTGTGGAATCTGCAATAGGTAATTTGGGAATACATTGAAGCCTATGGTGACAAAGGAAATATCCTCAGATAAAAACCATTAAGAAGCTTTCTGAGAAACTGCTTTGTGATATTTGAATTCCTCTCACAGAGTTACACTGTTCTTTTCATTGAGCAGTTTGCTAACACTGTTTTCTTGGAATCTGCAATGGGATATTTCAGAATGCATTGAAGCCTAAGGTGACAAAGGAAATATCCTCAGACAAAAACTAGAAAGACGTTTTCTGAGAAACCACTTTGAGATTTGTGAATTCATCTCACAGAGCTACATGATTCTACTCATGGAACAGTTTGGTAGCACTGTTTCTTGTAAATCAGAGAAGGGATATTTTGGATCACATTGAAGCCTATGATGACAAAGGAAATATCCTCAGGTAAAAACTAGGAAGATATTTTCTGAGAACGTTTTTGTGATGTGTGAGTTCATCTTACAGTGTTACACCTTTCTCTTCATAAAACAGCTTGGTAATATGGTTTTTGGGGAGTCTGAGAATGAATATTTGGATCGCAATGAAGCCTATGGTGAAAACGGAAATATCCTGAGATGAAATCTAGAAAGAAGCTTTCTGAGAAACTGTTGATAACACCATCTTACTGGAAACTGCAAAGAATATTTGGGAGCTCAATGAAACCTATGCAGTCAAAGGAAATATCCTCAGACAAAAACCCAAAAGAAGCTTACTGAGGGACGGCTTTGTGATGTGTGAATTGATCTCACATAGTTACACTGCTCTTTTCATTGAGCAGTTTGCTAATACTGTTTTCTTGGTATCTGCAATGGGATATTTCTGATTGCATTGAGGCTTCTGGGGACAAAGGAAATATCCTCAGACAAAAACCAGAAAGAACCTTTCTGAGAATCAACTAGGTGATTTTTGAATTCATCTCACAAAGTTACACCTTTCTTTTCATGGAGCAGTATGATAGCACTGTTTTGGGGGAACCTGAGAAGGGATATTTGGGATGTCTTTGAAGCTTATGGTGACAAAGGATATATCTTTCTTTTCATGAAGCAGTTTGGAAACATTTTTTCATGGAATCTGCATATGGATATTTGGGATTGCATTTAATCTGCAATGGGATATTCAGGAGCACTTTGAGGAATATGGTGAAAAAGGAAATATCCTCAGAAAAAACTAAAAAGAGTTTTTCTGTGAAGCATCTTTGTTATATGTGAACTCATGTCACAGAGTTACAACATTCTATTCAAGGAACAGTTTGATATCACTGTTTTTGAGGAATCTCAGAAGTGATATTTTGGGGCACTTTGAAGTCTTTCCTGAAGTATCCTCAGATAAAACTAGAAGTAACTTTTCTGGGAAACTACTTTATGATATGTGAATTCATCTCAGAGAGTTACACTGTGGTTTTCATTGAGCAGTTTAATAACACTGTTTTCATGGAATCTGCAATAGGATATTTCGGAGTGCATTGAAGCCTATGGCTACAAAGGAAATATCTTCAGACAAAAACCAAAAAGAATCTATCTCAGAAACTGCTTTGTGATGTATGAATTCATCTCACCGATTTATACCTTCCTTTTCATGGAGCAACTTGCTAACACTAAATTCGTGGTATCTGCAAAGGGATATTCACAAGCACCTTCTGGCTAATGCTGAAAAAGGTAACATTCTACAACAAAAACGAGAAAGAAGCTTTCTGAAAAACTGCTTTGTGATTTGTGAATTCACCTCACAGAGTTACACGATTCTTTTCATGGAGCAGTTTTGTGGCACTGTTTTGGGGGAATCTGAGAAGGGATACGTTGGATTGCATTGAAGTCTATGGTGACAAAGGAAATATCCTTAGTTAAAACCTAGAAAGAAACTTTCTGAGAAAGTTCTTTGTGATGTATGAATTCATCCCATATAGTTATACCTTTCTTTTCCTGGAGCAGCTTGCTAACAGTGTTTTCATGGAATCTGCAATGGGATATTCTGGAGTGCTTTAATGCCTATAGTGAAAAAGGGAATATCCTCAGATAAAAACTAGAAAGAAGCTTTATGAGAAAAGTACTTTAGCTTGTTTCTAGTTTTTATTTGATGGTATTTACTTTGTCACCATAGGCTTCTAGGCCATTGAAAATATCCCTCCTCAGATTCCCCAAAAACAGTGCTACCAAACTGCTCCATGAAAGCAGTGGTGTAACTCTGTGAGATGAATTCACCCATCATAAATGAAAAGAACAGAAAGTGCTTTTTATGTGTGAATTCATCTCACAGAGTTACACTGTTCTTTGCATTGAGCAGTTTGCTTACACTGTTTTCTTGGAATCTGCAATCTGATATTTTGGAGCACTTTGAAGCTTATAGTGAAAACAGAAATATCCTCATATAAAAACTAGAAAGAAGATTTCTGATAAATTGGTTTGTTATGTTTTAATTCATCTCACACAGTTGCATGATTCTTTTCATTGAGTAGGTTGGTAGCACTGTTTTTGGTGAATCTGAGAAGTGATATTTTGGATGGCATTAAACCTACGGTGGCAAAGGAACTATTATCAGATAAAAACTAGAAAGAAGGTTTCTGAGAAAGTTCTCTGTGACATGTGAATTCAACGAACAGAGTTACACTTTCCTTTTCATGGAGGAGTTTGCAAACACTGTTTTCGTGGAATCTGCAAAAGGGATATTTGCAACTGCTTTCTGAGAAAGTTCCTTGTGATGAGTGAATTCATCTCACAGAGTTATACCTTCCTTTCATGGAACAGTTTGCTAAAATTTTTGTTGTGGGATCTGCAAAGGGATATTTGGGAGTGTATTGAGGCCTATAATGGAAAAGTAAATATGCTCAGATAAAAACTAGAAAGAAGCTTTTGAGAAAATGTCGTGTGATGTTTGAATTCGTCTCACAGAGCTACACTGTTCTTTTCATTGAGCAGTTTGATAACACTGTTTTTGTGGAATTGGAAATAGGATATTTGGGAGAGCATTGAGGCCTATGGTGACAAAGGAAATATCCACAGAGAAAAACTAGAAAGAAGCTTTCTGAGAAACTACTTGTGATGTGTGAATTCATCTCAGATGTT
Source organism: Theropithecus gelada (assembly GCF_003255815.1). NCBI lineage: Eukaryota > Metazoa > Chordata > Mammalia > Primates > Cercopithecidae > Theropithecus > Theropithecus gelada. The sequence continues at coordinate 35,547,972 of NC_037678.1, read as the reverse complement.
TACAAGGCTCTTTTCATTGAGCGGTTTGATTACACTGTTTTTGTCTAATCTGCAATAGGATGCTGGGGAGTGCAAAGAAGCCTATTTTGACAAAGGAAATATCTTCAGATAAAAACTAGAAAGAAACTTTACGAGAAACTGCTTTGTGCTGTGTGAATTAATCACACAGAGTACACCATTGTTTTCATGGAGCCATTCGCAGTGTTTTCATGCAATCTGGAAAGGGATATTTGGAATGCATTGAGGCCTATTGTGATAGAGGAAATATCCTCAGATAAAAATTAGAAGGAACCTTTCTGAGAAACTGCTTTGTGATGTGTGAATTCATGTCACAGAGTTCCACCATTGTTTTCATTGAGCAGTTTACTAACAATATATTTGTGGAATCTGCAAAGGGATACTTCAGAGGGCATTGAAACTTAAGGTGACAAAGGAAATACAATCATATAAAAACTAGAAAGAATCTTTCTGAGAAACCGCCTTATGATATGTTAATTCATCTCACAGAGTTAAATGATTACTTTCATAGATCAATATGGTAGCTGGTTTTGGGGAATCTGAGAAGGGATATTTTGGATTGCTTTGAAGCCTATGGTGACAAAGGAATTATCCTCAGATAAAAAAAGAAGGAAGCTTTCTGAGAAAGTTCCTTGTGATGTGTGAATTCATCTCACAGAGTTATACCTTTCTCTTCAAGGAACAGTTTCCTAACACAGTTGTCATGGAATCGGCAAAGGTATATTTGAGAGCACATTGAGGCCTATAGTGAAAACTTAAATATCCTCAGATAAAAACGAGAAAGAAGCTTTCTGAGAAACTGCTTTGTTATGTGTTAATTCATCTCACAGAGTTACATGATTCCTTTCATATGTTAGTTTTGTAGCACTGCTTTTGGGGAATCTGAGAAGGGATATTTTGGATCACCTTGAAGCCTATGGTGGCAAAGGAAATACTCTCAGATAAAAACTAGAAAGGAGCATTCTGAGAAATTTCTTTGTGAAGAGTGAATTCATCTCACAGAGTTTCACTTTTGTTTTCAAGGAGCAGTTTGCTAACACTGTTTTCATGGAATCTGCAAAGGGATATATGCGAGTACATTGAGGCCTAGGGTGCAAAACTAAATATCCTCAGATAAAAACTAGAAGGAAGCTTTCTGAGAGACTACTTTGTGACATGTGAATTCATCTCATAGAGTTACACAACTCTTTTCATAGATCAGTTTGGTGGCACTTTTTTGGGGAAGTCGGAGAAGGGATAATATCAATCACATTGAAGCATATATTGAGAAAGGAAATATCCTCAGATAAAAACTAGAAAGAAACTTTCTGAGAAAGTTTTTTGTGATATGTGAATTCATCTCCCAGATTTACACATTTCTTTTCATGGAGCCGTTTGCTAACACTATTTTCATGGAATCTGCAAAGGGACATTTGGGAGTGCATTGAGGCCTATAGTGAAAAAAGGAAATATCCTCAGACAAAAACCAGAAAGAATTTTTCTTAAAAACTGCTGCATGATATGTGTATTCACCTCACAGAGCTGCACCATTCTTTTCAATGGGCGGTTTGATAACACTTTTCTCGTGGATTTTGCAATAGGATATTTGGGAGTGCAATGAAGCCTGTGGTGACAAAGGAAATATCCTCAGATAAAAACCAAAAACAAGCTTTCTGAGAAACTGCTTTGTAATGTGTGAATTCATCTCACAGAACTGCTCTGTTCTTTTCATTGAGCAGTTTGCTAACACTGTTTTCATGGAATCTGCAATGGGATATTTCAGAGTGCATTGAAGCTTAAGGTGAGAAAGGAAATACCCTCATATAAAAACTGGAAATAAGCTTTCTGAGAAACCACTTTTTGATGTGTGAATTCATCTCACAGAACTACACTCTTTTATTCATTGTGCAGTCTGTTAACACTGTTTTCGTGGATTCTGCAATATGATATTTTGGAGCACATTGAAGCCTATGGTGATAAAGGAAATATCCTCAGACAAAAACTAGAAAGAAGCTTTCTGACACACTTTTTGTGATTTTTGAATTCACCTCACACAGTCACAGCTTTCTTTTCATGGAGAAGTTTGGTAACACTGTTTTTGTGGAATCTGCAAAGGGATATTTGGGAGCACATTGAGGCCTATGGTACAAAAGGAAGTATCCTCAGATAAAAATTGGAAAGAAGCTTTCTGAGAAACTGCTTTGTGATGTGTGAATTCATCTCACAGAGCTACACTGTTCTTTTCATTGAGCAGTTTGATAACACTGTTTTTGTGGAATTGGAAATAGGATATTTGGGAGAGCATTGAGGCCTATGGTGACAAAGGAAATACCCTCATATAAAAACTAGAAAAAAGCTTTCTGAGAAACTGCTTTGTGATTTCTGAATTCATCTCAGAGAGTTACATGATTCCTTTCATGGAGCAGTTTGGTAGCACTGTTTTTGGGGAATCTAAGAAGTGATATTTTGGATTACCTTTAAGTCTATGGTGACAGTGGAAATATCCTCAGATTAAAACTATAAAGAAGCATTCTGAGAAACTTCTTCAAGATCTGGGAATTCATCTCACAGTGTTACTACTTTCTTTTCATGAGCAGTATGCTAACACTGTTTTTGTGTAACCTACAAAGTTATATTTGGGAGCGAATCGAGGCCTACGGTGAAAAAGGAAATATCCTCAGATAAAAAATAGAAAGAAGTTTTCTGAGAAACGGCTTTGTGATGTGTGAATTCATCTCACAGTGTTACACTGTTCTCTTCATTTAGCAGTCTGCTAACACTGTTGTCTTGAAACCTGCAATGGGAAGTTTTGGAGCACATTGAAGCTTATGGTGACATAGAAAATATCGTCATAAAGAACTAGAAAGAAGTTTTCTGAGAAATCACTTTGTGATACATGAGTTTATCTCACAGAGCTACACCATTCTTTTCATTGAGCAGGTTCATAATAGTTTTCATAGAATCTGTGATAGGATATTTGGGAGTGCATTGAAGCCTATACTGACAAAGGAAATGTCCTCAGATAAAAAGGAAAAAGAAACTTTCTGAGAAACTGCTTTGTGATGTATGAATTCATCTTACAGATTTCACTGTTCTTTTCATTGAGCAGTATGCTAACACTGTTTTCTTGGAATCTGCAATGTGATATTATGGATCACATTGAAGCATATAGTGACAAACGAATTATCCTCAGATAAAAACTAGAAACAAGGTTTCTGACAAACCACTTTGAGATGTGTTAATTCATTGCACAGAGTTACACAGTTCTTTTCATGGATCAATTTTTTAGCACTGTTTTTGGGGAATCTGAGTAGGGATATTTTGGATAGCATTGAAGCCTAGGGTGACAAGAAATTATCCTCAGATAAAAACTAGAAAGAAGCTTTCTGAGAAAGGCTTTGGTGATGTGTGAATTCATCTCACAGAGTTACACCTTTGTTTTCATGGAGCAGTTTGCTAACACTGTATTCGTGGAATCTGCAAAGGGATATTTGGGACTGCATTGAGGCCTATAGTGAAAAAAGAATTATTCTCAGATAAAAACTAAAAAGAAACTTTGTGAGAAACTGCTTTGTACTGTGTGAATTCATCTCACACAGATACAGTGTTCATTTAATGGAGCAGTTTGGTAGCAGTGTTTTTGGGGAATCTGAGAAGGGATATTTTGGATTGCATTGACGCCTGTGGTGACAAAGGAAATATCCTCTGATATAAAAGTAGAAAGAAGATTTCTGAGAATGTTCTTCATATTGTGTGAATTCATGTGACAAATTTCAACCTTTCTTTTCATGGGTTCAGTTTGCTAACACTCTTTAAGTGACATCAACAAAAGGATATTTGGGAGTGCATTGAGGCCTATGGTGAAAAAGAAGTATCCTCAGATAAAAACTAGAAAGAAGCCTTGTGAGAAACTGCTTTCAGATGTGTGAATTCATCTCACAGTGTTTCACTGTTCTTTTCAGTGAGCAGTTTGCTAACAGTGTTTTCTTGGAATCTGCAGTGGGATATTTCGGAGTGCATTGAAGCTTATGGTGACAAAGGATATAACCTCATACAAAAACTACAAAGAAGCTTTCTGGGAAACTACTATGTGATTTGTGAATTCATCTCGCAGAGTTACACGATTCATTCCTTGGATCATTTTGTTAGCACTGTTTTGGGGGAATCTCAGAAGGGATATTTTGGGTCACATTGAAGCCTATGATGACAAATTAAATATCCTCAGATAAAACTAAAAAGAAGCTCTATGAGAACCTGTTTTGTGATGTGTGCATTCATCTCACAGAGTTACATGATTCTTTACCTGGAGCAGCATGCTAACACTTTTTTCAAGGAATCTGAAAAGGGATATATGCGAGCGCATTGAAGCCTATGGAGACAAAGGAAACATCCTCAGATGAAAACCACAAAGAAGCTTTCTGAAAACTGCTTTGTGATGTGTGAATTCATCTCACAGAGTTATACCTTTCTTTTCATTGAGCAGTTTGCTAACACTGTTTTCTTGGAATCCACAAAGGGATATTTGGGATCGCCTTAAGGCCTATAGTGAATAAAGAAAAATCCTCAGTTAAAACTAGAAAGAAACTTTCTGAGCAACTGTTTTGTGATGTGTGAATTCACCTTACAGTGTTACACCATTCTTTTCATTGAGCAGTTTGAAAACCCTGTTGTCTTGGAATGTGCAATAGGATATTTGGGAATGCATTTAAACCCATGGTGACAAAGGAAATATCATCAGATGAAAACCAAAAAGAAGCTTTCTGAGAAACTGCCTTGTGATGTGTTAACTTGTCTCACAGAGGTATATGATTCTTTTCATGGAGCAGTTTGGTAGCACTCTTTTTAGGGAATCTGAGAAGGGATATTTTGGATCATTTTGAAGCCTATGGTGACAAAAGAAATATCCTCATTTACAAACTAGAAAGAAGCTTTCTGAGAAAGTTCTTCATGATGTGTGAATTCACCTCACAGGGTTTTACCTTTCTTTTCATGGAGCAGTTTTCTAACACTGTTTTCATGGAACTTACAGAGGGTTATTTGCGAGTGCATTGAGTCCTTTGGTTAAAAAGGATTTATCCTCAGATAAAAACTAGAAAGAAGCTTTCTGTGAAACTGCTTTGTGACGTGTGAATTCATCTCACAGAGTTACACCATTGTTTTCTTTGAGAAGTTTGCTAACAATTTTTTCGTTTAAATTGCAATGGGATATTCCAGAGAGCATTGAGAAATATGGAGATAAAGGAAACATCCTGTGATAAAAACTAGAAAGAAGCTTTCTGAGAAACTGGTTTCTGATGTGTGTATTCCCCTAACAGAGTTACACCTTTCTTTTCATGGAGCAGTTTGCTAACACTGTTTTCGTGGAATCTGCAAAGGGATATTTGGAAATGCATTCAGGCCTATGGTGAAAAAGGAAATATCCTCAGATAAAAACTAGAAAGAAGCTTTCTGAGAAACTGCTTTGTGATATGTCAATTCATCTCACAGAGTTACACTGTTCTTTTCACTGAGCAGTTTGCTAACACTGTTTTCTTGGAATCTGCAATGAGGTATTTTGGGGGAGCCTGAGAAGGGATATTTTGGAGTGCATTGAAGTATATGGTGATAAATGCAATATCCTCAGACAAAAACCAAAAAGAAGCTTTCTGGGAAACTTCTTTGTGATGTGGGAATTCATCTCACAGAGTTGCACATTTCTTTGATTGGAGCAGTTTGGTAGCACCGTTTTTGGGGAATCTGAGAACGGATATTTTGGATTACATTGAAGCTTATGGTGATAAAGGAAATATCCTCAGATAAAAACTAGAAAGAAGCTTTCTGAGAAACTTTTTTGGGAGGTGTGTATTCATCTCACAGAGTAACACCTTTCTTTTCATGGAGTAGTTTGCTAACACTGTTTTCATGGAATCTACAAAGGGATATTTGGGAGTGAGTTGAGGCCTATGGTGGAAAAGGAAATATCCTCAGATAAAAACTAGAAAGAAGCTTTGTAAGAAACTACTTTGGTATTTGTGACTTCGTCTCACAGAGATACACGATTCTTTTCATATAGCAGTTTTGTAGCACTGTTATTGGGGAATCTGAGAAGGGATATTTTGGATCGCATTGAAGCCAATGGTGACAAAAGAAATATCCTCAGATAGAAACTAGAAAGAAGCTTTCTGAGGAAGTTCTTTGTGATGTGTGAATTCACCTCAGAGAGTTACACGTTTTTTTTCATGGAGTGGATGCTAACACTGTTTTCATGGAATCTGCAATAGGATGTTTGAGAGCACCTCAAAGCCTACAGTGACAATGGAAATACCCTCATATAAAAACTAGAAAGAAGCTTTCTGAGAAAGTGCTTTGTGATGTGTGAATTCATCTCACAGATTTACAACTTTCTTGTCATGGAGGAGTTTACTAACACTATTTTTGTGGAATCTACAAAGGGATATTCCAGTGTTCCTTGAGGAATATGGTGAAAAAGTAAATATCATCAGATAAAAACCAAAAAGCAGCTTTCTGAGAAACTACTTTGTGATGTGTGAATTCATCACCCAGAGTTAAACTATTCTTTTCATTGAGCAGTTTGGTAACACTGTTTTCTTGGAATCTTCAATGGGATATTTTGGAGTGCATTGTAGCTTATGGTGACAAAGGAAATTTCCTCAGACAAAAACTAGAAAGAAGCTTTCTGTGTAACTGATTTGTTATTTGTTAATTCATCTCACAGAGTTACAACTTTCTTTTCATGCGGCGGTTTGATAGGACTCTTTTTGTGGAATCAGAGAAGGGATAGTTTGGATTGCATTGAATCCTATGGTGACAAAGGAAATATCCTCAGAAAAAACTAGAAAGAAGCTTTCTGAGAAACTTCTTGGTGATGTTTGAATTCATCACACAGAGTAACACGTTTCTTTTCATGCAGTAGTTTGCTAACACTGTTTTTGTGTAAACTGCAATTGGATATTTGGGAGTGCATTGAGTCCTATGGTGAAAAACAGAATATTCTCACATAAAAACTGGAAAGTACCCTCCTGAGAAAGTGCTTTGTGATGTGTGAATTCATCTCACAGAGTCACACCATTCTTTTCATTGAGCTGTTTGCTAACACTGTTTTCACGAAATCTGCAATGGGATATATGGGAGCACATTGAGGCCTATGGAGAAAAAGGAATTATCTTGAGATAAAACTAGAAAGTAGCTTTCTGAAAAACTGCTTTGTGATATTTGAGTTCATCTCACAAAGTTACACTGTTGTTTGCATTGAGCAGATTGATAACGCTGTTTTTGTGGAATCTGCAATAGGATATTTGGTAGCGCCTTGAATCTTACGGTGTAAAGGAAATATTCCCACACAAAAACCAAGAAGAAGCCTTCTGTGAAACTGCTTTGTGATGCGTGAATTCATCTCACAGATTTACACCTTTCTTTTCATTGAGAAGTTTGCTAACACTTTCGTGGAATCTGTAATGCGATATTCAGGAGTGCAGTTAGGAATATGGTGATAAATGAAATATCTTCAAATAATAACTAGAAAGAAGCTCTCTGATAAACTGCTTTGTGACGTGTGATTCATCTCAGAGAGTTACAATGCTGTTTTCATTGAGCAGATTGCTAACACTGTTTTCTTGGAATCTGCAATTGGATATTTCAGAGCTCATTGAAACTTATGGTGACAAAGGAAATATCCTCATATACAAATTAGACAGAAGATTTCTGAGAAACTCCTTAGTGATTTGTGAATTCATCTCACAGAGTTACACTATTCTTTTCATGGAGCAGTTTAATAGCACTCTTTTTGGGGAATTTGAGAAGGGATATTTTGGCTTTCATTGAAGCCTATGGTGAAAAGGGAAATATCCTCAGATAAAAGCTACAAGGAATCTTTCTCAGAAACTTCTTTGTGGTGTGTGTATTCATCTCACAGAGTAGCATGATTCTTTTTTTGGAGCAGTTTGGTAAATTTTTTTGCAGAATCTCAGATAGGATATTTGGGAGCACATTGAAGCCTATGGTGGCAAAGGAAATATCCTCAGGCAAAAACCAAAAAAAAGCATTCTCAGAAACTGCTATGTGATGTGTAAATTCATCTCACAGATTTACACCATTCTTTTCATGGAATAGTTTGCTAAAATTGTTTTTGTGTAATCTGAAAAGGGATATTCACGAGCTCAGTGAGGCCTGCAGTGAAAAAACAAATATCCTCAGACAAAAACTAGAAAGAAGCTTTCTATGAAACTTTTTTCTGAGTTGTGAATTCATCTCACAGATTTACACAATTCTTTTCATGGAACAGCTTGGTAGCAGTGTTTTTGGGGAATCTGAGAAGGGATATTTTGGATTACATTGAAGCCTATGGTGACAAAGGGAATATTCTGAGATAAAAACTAGATAGAAGCTTTCTGAGAAACTGATTTTTGATGCATATATTCCTCTCAAAGAGTAGCATGATGCTTTTCTTGGAGCAGCTTGCTAAAACACTTTTCGTGGATCTGCAAAAGGATATTTGGAGCACATTGAGGAATATGGTGAAAAATGAATTATCCTCAGATAAAGAGTAGAAAGAAGCTTTCTGAGAAACGGTTTTGTGACGTGAAAATTCATCTCATAGTGTTACAGCACACTTTTCATGAAGATATTTATTGGCACTCTTTTTGGGTAATTTGAGAAAGGATATTTAGAATTGCTTTGAGGCCTACAGTGACAAAGGAAATATCCTCAGATAAAAATTAGAAAGAAGTTTTCTGAGAAACTGCTTTGTGATGTGTGGATTCATCTCAGAGAGTTATAATGTTGTTTTCATTGAGCAGTTTGTGAACACTGTTTTCTTTTTATCTACAATTGGATTGGATATTTCGGATTGCATTCAAGCTTATGGTGACAAAGGAAATATCCTCATATAAAAATGAGAAAGAAGTTTTCTGAGAAACTGCCTGTGATGTCTTAATTCATCTTACAGAGTTACATGATTCTTATCATGTATCACTTTGGTAGCACTGTTTTTGGGGAATTTGCAATAGGATATTTGGGAGCACATTGAAGCCTATGATGACAAAGAAAATATCCTCAGACAAAAAAACAAAAGAAGCATTCTTAGAAACTGCTTTGTGATGTGTGAATTCATCTCACAGATTTACACCATTCTCTTCATGGAATTGTTTGCTAACACTAATTTTGTGGAATCTGCAAAGGGATATTCACAAGCGCATTGAGGCCTATTATGAAAAAGGAAATATCCTCAGACCAAAACTAGAAAGAAGCGTTCTGAGAAACTGCTTTGTGATTTATGAATTCATCTCACAGTGTTACATGATTCTTTTCATGGAGCAGTTTGGTAGCACTGTTTTCTTGGAATCCGCAATGGGATATTTCAGAGTGCATTGAAGCCTATGGTAACTGCTCAGTGAAATAAAAGAGGACACAAACAAATGGAAGAACATACCATGCTCATGGATAGGAAGAATCAATATTGTAAAAATGGCCATACTGCCCAAGGTCATTTATAGATTCAATGCCATCCCCATCAAGCTAATAATGACATTCTTCACAGAATTGAAAAAAACTGCTTTAAAGTTCATATGGAAAGAAAAAATAACCCTCATTGCCAAGATAATCCTACGTCAAAAGAACAAAGCTGGAGAAGCATCACGCTACCTGACTTCAAACTATACTACAAGGCTACAGTAACCAAAACAGCATGGTACTGGTACCAAAACAGAGATATAGACCAATGGAACAGAATAGAGCCCTCAGAAATAATACCACACATCTACAGTCATCTGATCTTTGACAAACTTGACAAAAACAAGAAATGGGGAAAGGATTCCCTATTTAATAAATTGTGCCGAGAAAATTGGCTAACCATAAGCAAAAAGCTGAAAATTGATCCTTTCCTTACTTCTTATACAAAAATTAATTCAAGATGGATTAGAGACTTAAATGTTAGACATAATACCATAAAAACCCTAGAAGAAAACCTAGGTAATACAATGCAAGACATAGGCATGGCAACGACTTCATGTCTAAAACACCAAAAGCAATGGCAACAAAAGCCAAAATTGACAAATGAGATCTAATTAAGCTAAAGAGCTTCTGCACAGCAAAAGAAACTACCATCAAAGTGAACAGGCAACCTACAGAATGGGAGAAAATTTTTGCAATCTACTCATCTGACAAATGGTTAATATCCAGAACCTACAAAGAACTCAAACAAATTTACAAGAAAAAAACAAACAACCCCATCAAAAAGTGGGCAAAGGATATGAGCAGACATTTCTCAAAAGAAGACATTCATACAGCCAAAGCACACACGAAAAAATGCTCATCATCACTGGCCATCAGAGAAATGCAAATCAAAACTACAATGAGATACCATCTCACACCAGTTAGAATGGCAATCATTAAAAAGTCAGGAAACAACAGGTGCTGGAGAAGATGTAGAAAAATAGGAACACTTTTACACTGTTGGTGGGATTGTAAACTAGTTCAGCCATTGTGGACAACAGTATGGCGATTGCTCAAGGATCTAGAACTAGAAATACCATATGACCCAGCCATCCCTTTGCTGGGGATATACCCAAAGGATTATAAATCATGCTGCTGTAAAGACACATGCACACGTATGTTTATTGCAGCACAATTCACAATAACAAAGGCTTGGAATCAACCCAAATGTCCATAAGTGACAGACTGGGTTAAGAAAATGTGGCACATATACACCATACAGTACTATGCAGCCATAAAAGAGGATGAGTTCGTGTCATTTGTAGGGACATGGATGTAGCTGGAAACCATCATTCTCAGCAAACTATCACAAGAACAGAAAATCAAACACCGCATGTTCTCACTCACAGGTGGGAATTGAACATTGAGATCACTTGGACATAGGAAGTGGAACATTACACACTGGGGCCTATTGTGGGGAAGGGGGGAGGAGGGTAGGATGACATTGGCAGTTAAACCTGATGTAAACGATGAGTTGAAGGGTGCTGACGAGTTGATGGGTGCAGCACACCAACATGGCCCATGTCTACATATGTAACAAACCTCCACATTGTGCATATGTACCCTAGAACTTAAAGTATAATAAAAAATATAAAAAATCATTAATAAATAAAATACTACTTGTAGCACTGGACTAGGTGCGGGGTATACAGTACTGAAAAAAGCCAAAAAAAAAAAAAAAAAAAGGAAATATCCTAATATAATAACCCGAAAGAAGCTTTCTGAGAAATTTCTTTGTGTTGTGTTAATTCATCTCACAGAGTTACCCATTTTTTTCCATGGAGCAGATTGTTAGTACTATTTTTGTGTAATATTAGCAGGGATTCTTTGAATCACACTGAAGCCCATGGTGACAAAGGAAATATCCTCAGATAAAAACTAGAAAGAAGCATTCTGCGAAACTTCTATGTGATGTGTGAATTCATTTCACAGAGTTACACTGTTCTTTTCAGTGAGAAATCTGCTAACACTGTTTTCATGGAATCTGCAATAGGATATTTGGGAGTGCATTGAAGCCTATGGTGACAAAGGAAATATCCTCTGATTAAAAAGGAATAGAAGCTTTCTGATAAACTGCTTTGTGATGTGTCAATTTTTCCCACAGAGTTACACTGTCCTTTTCATTGAGTAGCTTGCTAACACTGTTTTCCTGGAATCTGCAATGGGATATTTCAGAGCACATTGAAGCTTATGTTGACAAAGGAAATAACCTCAGACAAAAACTAAAAAGAAGTTTCTGACAAACTGCTTTCCAATTTGTGAATTCATCTCAGGGACTTACAATTTCCTTTCATGGAGCAGTTTGTTAGCACTGATTTTGGGGAATATGAGAAGAGATATTCTGGATCGCATTGAAGCGTGTGGTGTTAAAGGAAATATCCTCAGATTAAAAATAGAAAGAAGCATTCTGTGAAACTGCTTTGTGATGTGTGTATTCATCTCACAGAGTAGCATGATTCTTTTCTTGGTACCGTTTGGTAAAACTGTTTTCACAGAATCTGCAATAGGATATTTGGGAGCACATTGAAGCCTATGGTGACCAAAGAAATATCCTCAGACAAAAAAACAAAAAGGAGCTTTCTGAGAAACTGCTATGTGATGTGTGAATTCATCTCACAGGTTTACATCTTTCTTTTTTGTGGAGCAGTTTTCTAACACTATTTTCGTGTAATCTGCAAAGGCATATTCACAAGCACAATGAGACCTGTGGTGAAAAAGGAAATATCCTCAGACAAAAACTAGAAAGGTTTCTATGAAAATGCTTTCTGATTTGTGAATATATCTCACAGACTTACAGGATATTTTTCATGGAGGATTTTGGTAGCACTGTTTTTGGAGAATCTGAGAAGGGCTATTTTGGATCACATTGAAGCCTATGGTGACAAAGGAAATATCCTCAAATAAAAATTAGAAAGAACCTTTCTGAGAAATCGCTTTGTGATGTGTAATTCATCTCACAGAGATATACAATTCTTTTCATGGATTGGTGTGCTAGCACTGTTTTTGGGGAATCTGCAATAGGATATTTGGGAGCACATTGAAGCCCATGGTGACAAAGGAAATATCCTCAGACAAAAACCAAAAAGAAACATTCTGAGAAACTGCTTTATGATGTGTGAATTCATCTCAGAGATTTACACCTTTCTTTTCATGGAGCAGTTTGGTAACACTATTTTCGTGGAATCTGCAAAGGGATATTCTCAAGTTCATCGAGGCCTTTTTAGAAAAAGGAAATATCCTCAGACAAAAACTAGAAAGAATTTTTCTGAGAAACACCTTTGTGATTTGTGAATTCATGTCACAGTGTTACCCAAGTCTATTCAGGTAGCAGTTTGTTAGCACTGTTTTCTTGGAATCCACAATGGGATATTTTGGTGTGCATTGAAGCTTATGATGAAAAAGGAAATACCCTAACATGAAAACTACAAAGAAGCTTTTTGAGAAAGGCCTTTGTGATAATTCATTTCACAGAATTACCCATTTTTTTCGATGGAGCAGTTTGTTAGTACTGTTTCTGGGGAATATGAGAAGGGATATTTTGGATCGTATTGAAGCCCATGGTGACAAATGAACTATTCTCAGACAAAAACTAGAAAGAAGCATTCTGAGAAACTTTTTTGGGATGTGTGAATTCATTTCACAGAGTTACACTGTTCTTTTCTTTGAGCAGTTTGCTAACACTGTTTTCATGGAATCTGCAATAAGATATTTGAGAGCACATTGAAGCCTATGGTGACAAAGGTAATATCCTCAGACAAAAATGGAAAAGAAACTTTCTGAGAATCTGCTTTGTGATGTGTCAATTTGTCTCACAGAGTTACACTGTTCTTTTCATTGAGCAGTTTGCTAACACTGTATTCCTGGAATCTGCAATGGAATATTTCAGAGTGCAATGAAGCTTTTGGTGACAAAGGAAATATCCTCAGACAAAAACTAGAAAGAAGATTTATGACAAACTGCTTTCTAATTTGCGAATTCATCTCACAGAGTTACACCATTCTTTTCGTGGAGGAGTTTAGTAGCTCTGTTTTTGGGGAATTGAGAAGGGATAATTTGATCACATGGAAGCCTATGGTGAAAAAGAAAATATCCTCAGATAAAAACTGGAAAGCAGCTTTCTGAGAAACTTCTTTGTGATGTGTGAATATATCGCACAAAATAGCACGATTCTCTTTTTGGAGCAGTTTGGTAAAACATTTTTTGTGGAATCTGCAATAGGATATTCGGGAGTGCATTGAAGCCTATGGTGACCAAGGAAATATCCTCACTCAAAAAACAAAAAGAACCTTTCTGAGAAACTGCTTTGTGAAGTGTGAATTCATCTCACAGATTTACTAATTTCTTTTCGTGGAGCAGTTTGCTAACATTATTTTCGTGGAATCTGCAAAGGGATATTTATGAGTGCAATGAGGCCTGTGGTGAAAAATGAAATATCCTCCGACAAAAACTAGGAGGAAGCTTTCTATGAAAAAGTTTTCTGATTTGTGTATTCATCTCACAGATTTACATGATTCTTTTCATGGAGTATTTCGGTAGCACTGTTTTTGGAGAATCTGAGAAGGGCTATTTTGGATTGCATTAAAGCTTAAGGTGAGAAAGGGAATATTGTCAGATAAAAACTAGATAGAAGCTTTCCAGGAAACTGCTTTGTGATGTGTGTATTCATCTCCCAGAGAATCACGTTTCTTTTCTTGGAGCAGGTTGCTAAAACTGTTTTTGTGGAATCTGCAAAGGGATATTTGGGAAAGCATTGAGGAATATAATGAAAAGGGAAATATTCTCAGATAAAAACTGGAAATAAGCTTTCTGAGAAACAGTTTTGTGATGTGATAATTCATCTCATACAGTTACACCACACATTTCATGAAGCAATTTGGTAGCACTGCTTTGGGGGAATTTGAGAAGGGATAGTTTGAATTGCATTGAAGCCTATGGTGACAAAGGAAATATCCTCAGATAAAAACTAGAAAGAAGCTTTCTGAGAAACTACTTTGTGATGTGTGAACTCACCTCAGAGAGTTACACTATTCTTTTAATAGAGCATTTTATAACACTATTTTCATGGAATCTGCTGTAGGATGTTTTGGAGGGCATTGAAGTCTATGGTGACAAATTACATATCCTCAGATTAAAACTGAGAAGAAACTTTCTGCGATACCACTTTGTGATGTGTCAATCTACTTCACAGAGTTACACTGTTCTTTGCATTGAGAAGTTTGCTAACACTGTATTCTGAAATCTGTAATGTGATATTTCGGAGCACATTGAAGTTTATGGTGACAAAGGAAATGTCCTCAGACAAAAACTAGAGAGAAGCTTTGTGAGAAACCATTTTGTGATGTGTTATTTCTGCTCACAGATTTACATGGTTCTTTTCATGGATCAGTTTGGTAGCACTGTTTTTGGGGAATCTGAGAAGGGGTATTTTGGATCACATTGAAGCCAATGGTGAGAAAGGAAATATCCTCAGGCAAAAAGGAAGAAGAAGCTTTCTGAGAAATGTCTTTGTGATGTGTGAATTTATCTCATGGAGTTACACCCCTATATTCGTGGAGCAGTTTGCTGACACTATTTTCTTTTCTTTTTTTTTTTTTTTTTTTTGAGATGGAGTCTGGCTCTGTCGCCCGGGCTGGAGTGCAGTGGCCGGATCTCAGCTCACTGCAAGCTCCGCCTCCCGGGTTTATGCCATTCTCCTGGCTCAGCCTCCCGAGTAGCTGGGACTACAGCTGACACTATTTTCATGGAATTGGCAATAGGATAGTCCGGAGCACATTGAGGACTATCATGAAAAAGGAAATATCCCCATGTTAAAATTCAAAATAAACTTTCTGAGAAACCACTTTGTGATCTATTTCATCTCACAGAGGTACACAAACATTTTCATGTATCAGATTGCAGCAGTGTTTTTGAGGGAATCTGAGATGGGATATTTTGGATTGCCTTGAAGCCTATGGTGACAAACAAATATCCTCAGATAAGAACTAGAAAGAAAATTTCTGAGAAACTGCTTGGTGATATGTGAATTCATCTCACAGAGTTATATTGTTCTTTTCATTCAGCAGTTTGATAACACTGTTTTTGTGGAATCTGCAATAGCATATTTGGGAGCACACTGAAGTGTATGGTGACAAATGAGATATCCTCAGATAAAAACTAGAAAGAAGCTTTCTGACAAACTGCTTTGTGATGTTTTAATTCATCTGACACAGTTACACAATTCTTTTCATGGAGCAGTTTAGTTGCGCTGTTTTTGGGAAATCTGAGAAGGGATAGTTTGAATCGCATTGAAAAATATGGTGAAAAAGGAAATATCCTCAGATAAAAACTAGAAGAAAGATTTCTGAGGAAGTTCTTTGTGATGCGTGAATTCAACTCACAGAGTTACACCTTTCTTTTCCTGGAGCAGTTGGCAAACACTTGTTTCATGGAATCTGCAAAGGGATATTTTGAGCACTTTTAGGTTTATGGTGAAAAACTAAATATCCTCAGATAAAAACTAGAAAGAAGTTTTCTGAGAAACTGCTTTGTGATGTGTGAATTCATCACACAGAGTTACACCTTTCTTTTCATTGAACTGTTTGCTAACACTGTTTTCTTGGAATCAGCAATGGGCTATTTCAGAGTGCTTTGAAGCTTAATGTGACAAAGGAAATATCCTTATATAAAAACTAGAAAGAAGCTTTCTGAGAATCTGTTTTCTGATGTGTGAAATCATCTCACAGAGTTACATGATTCTTTCCATGGATTAGTTTGGTAGCACTGCTTTTAGGGAATCTGAGAAGGGATATATTGGAATACATTGAAACCTTTGGTGACAAAGGAAGTATCCTCAAATAAAACCTAGACAGAAGCTTCCTGAGGAAGTTCTTTGTGATGTGTGAATTAATCTCACAGAGTTACACCTTTCTTTTCATGGAGAAGTTTGCTAACAATGCTTTCCTGGTATCTGCAAAGGGATATTTGGGATCACCTTGAGGCCTATGATGAAAAAGGAAATATCCTCAGATAAAAAGTATAAAGAAGCTTTCTGAGAAACTGCTTTGTGATGAGTGAATTGATCGCACAGAATTACATCTTTCTTTTCATTGTGCAGTTTGGTAGCACTGTTTTTGGGGAATCTGCAAAGGGATTTTCAGGAGCTCATAGAGGCCTATGTTGAAAAAGGAAATATCTTAAGATTAAAAATTGGATTAAAAATTAAGATTAAAAAGGTTTTTGAGAAAGTGTTTTGTGATGTGTGTATTCACCTCATAGAGATAAACCATTTTGTTGATTGAGGAGTTTGGCATCACTGTTTGTGTGGTGTCTGAGAAGGGATATTTGGGAGCACATTGAAGCTAAAAACTAGAGAGAAACTTTCTGAGAGACTCTTTTGTGACGGGTGAATTCATCTCACAGAATTAAATCTTTCTTTTCATTGAGCAGTTTGCTAACACTGTTTTTGTGGAATATGGAAAAGGATATTCAGGAGCAGATAGAGGCCAATGTTGAAAAAGAAAATATCTTCAGATAAAAACTGGAGAGAAAGTTTCTGATAACTCCTTTATGATGTATGCATTCATCTCATAGAGGTAAAGCTTTCTGTTGAGAGAGCACTTTGGCATCACAGTTTTGTGGTTTCTGAGAAGGGATATTTGGGAGCACATGGAAGCTGATGATGGAAAAGGAAATATTCTGAGGTAAAAACTAGAAAGAAGAGTTCTGAGAAATTTCTTTGTGATGGCTGAATTCCTCAGACAGAGTTACAACTTTTTTTCTTTGAGTAGTTTGGTAGCACTGTTTTTATGGAGGCTGCAAAGGTATATTCAGAAACTCCTAGAGGCCTACTGTGGAAAAGGAAATAACTTCAGATAAAAACTAGAGATAAACTTTTCGAGAAACAGTTTTGTGATGTGTGTTTTTTTCTCAAAGAGTTTAAACTTTTTGTTGATTGAGCAGTTCGTCATCACTGTTTTTGTGGTATCTGAGGGGAGTTATTTTTGAGCACATTGAAGCCTATGGTGAAAAAAGGAAATATCCTCAGATTTAAACTAGAAAGAACCTTTTTGAGAAACTGCCATGTGATGGGTGAACTGGAATTTGCAAAGGGATATTTGAGAGTGCATAGAATCCAAAGGCAAAAAGGAAATATCTTGAAGTAAAAACTGGACAGAAGCTTTCAGAGAAACTCCTTTGTGATGTGTGTATTCATCTCATAGAGCTAAACGTTTTTGTTGAAGGAGTACTTTGGCATCACTGTTTTTGTGGTGTCTGAGAAGGGATATTTGAGAGCACATTGAAGCCTATGTTTTAAAAGGAAATATCCGCATATAAAAACTAGAAAGAAGCTTTCTGAGAAACTGCTTTGTGATGTGTGAATTCATCTCACAGAGATACACCATTCTTTTCACGGAGCAGTTTGATAGCATTGTTTTTGGGGAATCTGAGAAGGAAAATTTTGGATCGCATTGAAGCCTATGGTGACAAAGGGAATAACCTCAGATAAAAACTGGAAAGAAGCATTCTGAAAAACAGCTTTGTGATGTGTGAATTCATCTTACAGAGTTTCACCACTCTTTTCATTGAGCAGTTTGATAACACTGTTTTTGTGAAATCTGCAATAGGATA
This sequence comes from Theropithecus gelada, assembly GCF_003255815.1. NCBI lineage: Eukaryota > Metazoa > Chordata > Mammalia > Primates > Cercopithecidae > Theropithecus > Theropithecus gelada. Next base: position 35,529,879 of record NC_037678.1, on the reverse strand, counting down.
TTTCGGTGTGCATTGAAGCCTATGGTGACAAAGGAAATATCCACAGATACAAGTCGAAAAGGAAGCTTTCTGTGAAACTGCTTTGTGGTAAGTGAATTCATCTCACAGAGTTATACCTTTCTTTTCATTGAAAAGTTTGCTAACACTTTTTGCATTTAATCTGCATGGGATATTGGGGATCAGATTGATTAAAATGGTGAAAAAGGAAATATCCTCAGATTAAAAACTAGAAAGAAGTTTTCTGAGAAACATCTTTGTTATATGTGAATTCATCTCACAGAGTTACATCATTCTTTTCATGGAACTGTTTGGTAGCACTGTTTTTGGGGAATCTGAGAAGGGATATTTGGGTCACATTGAAGCCTATGGTGACAAGGGAAATATCCGCATATAAAAACTAGAAAGAAGATTTCTGAGCTACTACATCATGTGTGAATTCATTTCACAGAGTTATACTTTTGTTTTCATTGAGCAGTTTGATAACACTGTTTTCGTGGAATCTGCAATAGGATATTTGGGAGCGAATTGAAGCCTATGGTGACAAAGGAAATATCCTCTGACAAAAATGAAAAAGAAGGTTTCTGAGAAACTGCTTTGTGATGTATGAATTCAACTCACAGATTTATACATTTCTTTTTATGTAGCAGTGTGTTAACACTGTTTTTTTTGGAATCTGCAAGGGGATATTTGTGAGTGGTTTGAGGTCTATGGTGAAAAAGGGAATATCCTCACATACAAATTAGAAAGAAGCTTTCTGAGAAACTCTTTGTGATGTGTCAGTTCATCTCACAGAATTATACTGATCTTTTCATTGAGCAGTTTGCTAACACTGTTTTCTTGGAATCTGCAATGGGATATTTCAGAGCACATTGTAGCTTATGGTGACAAAGGAAATATCCTCATTAAAAAAACTAGAAGGAATCATTTGGAGAAACCACTTTCTGATATGCTAATTTATCTCACAGAATTCACAATTCATTTCATGGAGCAGTTTTGTAGCACTGTTTTTGGGGAAACTGAGAAGGGATATTTTGGATCACATTGATGTCTATGGTGACTAAATAAATATCCTCAGATAAAAACCAGCAAGAAGCATTCTGAGAAACTTCTTTCTGATGTGTGATTTCATCTCACAGAGATATATCTTTCTTTTCATGGAACAGTTTTCCAGCACTATTTTTGGGGAATCTGAGAAAGATATTTTTAATTGCATTGAAGCTTATGGTGATAAAGGAAATATCCTCGGATAATAACTATAAAGAAGCTTTCTGAGAAGCTGCTTTGTGATCAGTGAGTTCATCTCAGAGAGTTATACTGTTCTTCTCATTGAGGAGTTTACTAACACTGTTTTCTTGGAATGTGCAAGGGAATATTTTGGAGCACATTGAAGCTTATGGTGACAAAGGGAATAACCTCCTATAAAAACAAGAAAGAAGCTTTCTGTGAAACTGATTTGTGATGTGTGAATTCATTTCACAGAGTTTCACCATTCTTTTCATTCAGCAGTTTGGTAACATTGTTTTCGTGGAATCTGCAAAGGGATATTTGGGAGCGTATTAAAGACTTTGGTGAAAAAGGAAACATCCTCAAATAATAACGAGAAAGAAGTTTTCGGAGAAATTGCTTTGTGATGTGTGAATTCATCTCACAGAGTTACACTGTTCTTTTCATTGAGCAGTCTGATAACACTGGTTTTGTGGAATATGTAATAGGATAGTTTGGAACGCATTGAAGTGTATGGTGACAATGAAAATATCCTCAGATAAAAATCAAAAAGGAAGCTTTCTGAGAAACTGCTTTGTGATGTGTGAATTCATCTCACAGATTTAGACCATTGTTTTCATTGAAAAGTTTGCTAACACTTTTTTCGTTTAATCTGCAGTGTGATATTCGGGAGGGAATTGAGGATTACGGTGAAAAAGAAAATATCCTCACATAAAAACTAGAAAGAAGGTTTCAGAGAAACAACTTTTAAAGTGCATATTCATTTCACAGAATTACATTACAGTTTTCATGGAGCAGTGTGGTAGCACTGTTTTTGGTTAACCTGAAAAGGGATATTTTGAATTGCATTGAAGCATATGGTGACAAAGGAAATATCCTCAGATAAACACTAGAAAGAAGCTTTTTGAAAAGTTCCTTGTGATGTCTGAATTCATCTCACACACTTATACGTTTCTTTTCATGGAGCAGTTTGCTAACACTGTTTTCATGGAATCTGCAAACGGATATTAGGGAATGCATTGAAGCCTATAGTGAAAAAGGAAATATCCTCAGATTGAAATGAGAAAGAGATTTTGTGAGAAACTTCTTTTTGATGCATTAATTCATCTCATGGAGTTACACGATTCTTTTCATGGAGCAGTTTGGTAGCAATGTTTTTGGGGAATCTGAGATGGGATATTTTGGATTGCATTGAAGCCTATGGTGACAAAGGAAGTATCCACAGATAGTAACTATAAAGAAGCTTTCTGAGGAAGTTCTTTGTGATGTGTGAATTCATCTCACAGAGTTACACCTTTCTTTTCATGGAGTATCTTGCTTACACTCTTTTCATGGAATCTGCAAAGGGATATTTGGGAGCACATTGAGGCATATAGTGAAAAGGGAAATATCCTCAGATAAAAACTAGAAAGAAGCTATCTGAGAAACTGCTTTGTGATGTGTGAATTCATCTCACAGTGTTACACTGTTCTTTTCATTGAGCAGTTTGCTAACGCTGTTTTCTTGGAATATGCAATGGGATATTTTGGAGTGCACAGAAGCTCATGGTGACAAAGGAAATATCCTCATATAAAAGTAGAAAGATGCTTTCTGAGAAACTGCTTTGTGATGTGTTAATTTATCTCACAGAGTTACATGATTCTTTTCATTTAGCCATTTGGTTGCACTGTTTTTGGGGAATCTGAGAAGGGATATTTCAGTTCGCATTGAAGCCTGTGATGACAAAGTAAACATCCTAACTTATAAAATAAAATTCTTCAGGTTACAACTGGAGAGAAGCTTTTGGAGAAACCCCTTTGTGATATGTGTATTCATATCATAGAGATAAACATTTCTTTTGAGGTATCACTTTTACAACACCTTTTTTGTGATGTCTCAAAAGGGATATTTTGGAGCACATTGAAGCCTATGGTGGAAAAGTAAATATCCTCATGTAGAAAATAGAAAGAAGTTTTCTGAGAAACCACCTTGTGATGTGTTAATTTATCTCTCTGAGCTATACGATTCTTTTCATGGAGCAGTTTAGTAGCACTGTTTTTTGGGAATCTGAGAAGTGATATTTTGGATCGCATTGAAGCCTATGGTGACAAAGGAAATATCCTCAGATTAAAACTAGAAAAAGATTTCTGAGAAAATGCTTTGTGATGTGCGAATTCATCTCACAGAGTTAAAGGGTTCTTTTCATTCAGCAGTTTGCTAACAATGTTTTCTTGGAATCTGCAATAGGATATTTGGGAGCGCAATGAAGCCTATGGTGAAAATGGAAATATCCTTAGATAAAAATCATAAAGAAGCTTTCTGAGAAACTGCTTTGTGATGGGTGAATTCACCTCACAGAGTAACACTGTTCTTTTCATTGAGCAGATTGCTAACACTGTTATCTTGGAATTGGCAATGGGATATTTTTGAGCACATTGAAGCTTAGGGTGAGAAAGGAAATATCCTCTGACAAAAACTAAAAAGAAGATTTCTGAGAAACTGCTTTGTGATTTTTTTAGTTCATCTCACAGAGTTACATGATTCTTTTCATGGAGCACTTTGATCTCACTGTTTTTATGGAATCTTCAAAGTTTAAAAAGGAAATATCCTCAGATTTAAACCAGAAAGAAGCAGATGGTGGAAAAGGAAATATCCTCAGATAAAAACTAGAAAGAAGCTTTCCAATAAATTCCTTTGTGATGAGTGTATTCATCACACAGAGTTACACCTTTATTTTCTTTGAGTAGTTTGGTAGCACTGTTTTTATGGACTCTACAAAGGGATATTCGGGAGCCCCTAGAGACCTATGGTGAAAAGTGAAATAACTTCTGATAAAAACTGGAGAGAAGCTTTGCAAGAAACACTTTTTTGATAAGTCTATTCATCTCATGGAGTTTAACCTTTTTTTTGATTGAGCAGTTTGGCGTCACTGTTTTTGTGGTATCTGAGAAGAGATATTTGGGAGAACATTGAAGTCTATGGTGAAAACGGAAGATTTGGACTAGAAAGAACCTTTCTGAGAAACTGCTTTGTGATGGGTGAATTCGTCTCACAGAGTTACACCTTTCTTTTCATTGAGCAGTTCAGTAACGCTGTTTTGTGGACTCTGAAAAGGGATATTCGGGCGCGCATTGAGTCCAATGGCAAAAAAGGAAATATCTTCAGGTAAAAACTTCAGAGAAGCTTTCTGAGAAACTCCTTTGTGATATGTGCATTCATCTCATAGAGTTAAGTCTTTCTTTCTATTATACACTTTTGAAATGGCGTAATGGACGGATTTGAGAAGGGACATTCGGGAGCACATTCAGGCCTGCCGGGAAGTAGGAAATATCTTCAGATAAAAAATGGAGAGAAGCTTTCTGAGAAACTGCTTTGTGATGTGTGCATTCCACTGGTCGTTATACCCCTTATCTTATAAGACAGTGTTTGAACACTGTTCCTGTAAAACTCAAAAGTGATATTTTGCAGCACGTTGAAGACTATGGGGAAAAGTGAAATATCCTGAAATAAAATCCAGAAAGAAGTGTTCCAAGAAACTGCTCTCCCACGTGTGCATTCATTTCAGAGAGTTAAAGCTGACACTGCATTGCCCAGTTTGGAAACTCTGTCTTTGAGGAATCTGTGAAGGAATATTAAGTGGCACCCGAGGGCTTATGGTGAGAAAGGAAACATCTTTCAATGAAACTGGAGAGAAGCTTTCAGAACAACTGTTTTGAGACGTGTGTATTCATCTCAAAGAGTTAAATCATTGTTTGAATAAAGCATGTTGAAATCACTGTTTCTGTGGATCCTGAGACAGGACATTTAGGAACGCCCTTAAAATATGCTGAAAAAGCAATACTCTCCAACAAAAAAATAGATGGAAACTTTCTGTGAAACTGCTGTAAGTCACCAGAAGTCCACTCTCACAGTTAAGCTTCTGTTTTCATTGAGAAGTATTCTAATACCTTTTTAAGTTATTCAGCTAAGGGATACTTGGGAGCGCTTTGAAGCTTATGGTGAAAACAGAAATATTTTCAGATAGATACTGGAGGGAAGCTTTTCAAAGAGCTGCTTTTTGACACGTGAACTCCACTCACAGAGTTATACTTTTCTTCTCATAGACGATTGGGGAATTCCATTTGGCTAAAAAGTTACTAGGGGACATTTGGGAGAATATGGATGGCTATGGTGAAATAGGAAATATCCTCAGACTTAAACTGGAAAGAAACTTTCTGTGAAACTGCTTTGTGATAGATATGTCTATTCATCTCTCATAGATGAAACTTTCTTTCTGTTATGCAGTTTTGAAACTTCATCATGGACGGATTCGCGAAGGGACATTCGGGAGCACATTCATACCTGTGGGGAAATATGAAATATCTTCAGATAAAAACTGTAGAGAATCTTTCTGAGAAACTGCTTTCTGATGTGTGCATTCCACTCAGGGAGTTATACCACTTTTATCATAAGGCAGTGTTTGAACACTGTTCCTGTAAAACTGAAAAAGTGATACTTTGCAGTGCATTGAAGACTTTGACGAAGAGTGAGATATCCTGAAAGAAAACCCAGAAAGAAGTGTTCCAAGAAACTGCTCTCTGAAGTGTGTATTCATTTCAGAGAGCTAAAGCTTACACTATGTTGTCCAGTTTGGAAATTCTGTCTTTGAGGAATCTGCGAAGGGTTATTAAGTGGCGCCTGGAGGATTGTGGTGAGAAAGGAAACGACTTCCAATGAAAATTGGAGAGAAGTTTTCGAAGCAACTGCTTTGTGATGTGTGTATTCATGTCATAGACTTAAATCATTCTTTGGAATGAGCAGTTTGAAATCAATGTTTCTATGTAATCTGAGAGAGGACATTTGGGAATGCTCTTAAGAATATGCTGAAAAAGAAATACCTTCTGACAATAACCAGAAGGAAACTTTCAGTGAAACTGTTCTAGGTCACCTGAAGTCCACTCGCACAATTAAGCTTCTGTTTTCATTGAGCAGTATTCTAACACTGTTTTAGGTGAGTCAGCTAAAAGATACTCGGGATTGCTTTGAGGCTTATGGTGAAAACAGAAATATCTTCAGATAGATACTGGAGAGAAGCTTTCCAAGGAGCTGCTTTGTGACATGTGCACTCCACTCACAGAGTTATACTTTTCTATTCATAGAGGGTTGGGGAATCCCGTTTGGAGAAATAGTTACCAGGGGATATTCGGGAGTATATGGAAGGCTATGGTGAAAAAGGAAATATCCTCAGACAAAAACTGGAAAGAAGCTTTCCGTTAAAATGCTTTGTGATAGATATGTCTATTCATCTCACACAGATAAAACTTGCTTCATATTATACAGATTTGAAACTGCGTCATGGACGGATTCGCAAAGGGACATTCGGGAGCACATTCAGGTCTGCGGGAAAATAGAAGATATCTTCAGATGAAAAATGCAGCAAAGCTTTGTGAGAAACTGCTTTGTGATGTGTGCATTCCACTCAGGGAGTTATACCTTTTTTCTCTCAAAGCAGTGTGGGAACATTGTTCCTGTCAAACTGAAAAAGTGATATTTTGCAGCACATTGAAGACAATGGCAAAAAGTGAAATATCCTGAAATAAAACCCAGAAAGAAGTGTTCCAAGAAACTGCTCTCTGACATGTGCATTCATTTCAGAGTATTAAAGCTTACACTACATTGCGCAATTTGGAAACTCTGTCTTTGAGGAATCTGTGGCGGGATATTAAGTGGCGCCGGGAGGCTTGTGAGGAGAAAGGAGACGTCTTCTGATGAGAACCGGAGATAAGCGTTCAAAGCCACTGCTTTGTTATGTGTGTATTCATCTCATAGTATTACAGCATTCTTTGGATGGAGCAGTTTGAAATCAGTGTCTCAGTGGAACATGAGAAAGGACATTTTGGAACGGTCTTAAGAATATGTTGAAAAAATAATACCCTCCATTAAAAACCAGAAGGAAACTTTCTGTGAAACTGCTCTGGGTCACGTGAATTCCACTCACTCAGTTAAGATTCTGTTTTCATTGAGCAGTATTCTAACACTGTTTTATATTAGTCAGCCAAGGGACTCGGGAGCGTTTTGAGGCTTACGGTGAAAACGGAATTATCTTTAGATAAATACTGGACAGAAGAATTTGGAGGAGTTTCTTTGTGATGTGTGCATTGCACTCACAGAGTTATACCTTTATTCTCATAGAGGACTGGGAAATCTCATTTGGAGAAAAAGCTACAAGGGGACATTCACATGTGTATGGACAGTGATGTTGAAAAAGGAAATGTCCTCAGACAAAACTGGAAAGAAACTTTCCGTGAAAATGCTTTGTGAGAGATATATCTATTCATCTAACATAGATAAAACTTTGCTTCTATTATGCAGTTTTGAAACGGTGTCATGGATGGATCCACGAAGTGACATTCAGTAGAATATTGAGGCCTGTGGAGAAATTGGAGATATCTTCAGATAAAAACCGGAAAGAATTTTTTTGAGAAACTGCTTTGTGGTATGTACATTCCACTCAGGGAGTTATACCTCTTTTGTCATAAGGAAGTGTATGAACACTGTTCCTGTAAAACTGAAAAAGTGATATTTTGCGGCACCTTGAAGACTATGACAAAAAGTGAAATATCCGGAAATAAAACCCAAAAAGAAGCATTCCAAGAAACTGCTCTCTGACGTGTGCATTTGCCTCAGAGAGTTAAAGCTTACACTACGTTACCCAGTTTAGAAAATCTGTCTTTGAAGAATCTGTGAAGGGATATTAAGTGGCCCCCATGGGCTTGTGGTGAGAAAGGAAACGTCTTCCAATGAAAACTGGAGGGAAGCTTTCAGAGCAACTGCTTTGTGATGTGTGTATTCATCTCATAAAGGTAAATCATTCTTTGGATTGAGCAGTTTGAAATCACTGTTTCTGTGGAAGTAGAGAAAGGACATTTGGTAACGCTCTTTAGAATATACTGAAAATGAAATACCCTCCGATAAAAACTAGAAGGAAACTTTCTGTGAAACTGCTCTAGGTCATGTGAATTCCACTCACACAGTTAAGCTTTTGTTTTCATTGAGCAGTGTCCTACACTGTTTAAGTTAGTCAGCTAAGGGATACTCGGGAGCGCTTTGAGGTTTACGGTGAAAACGGAAATATCTTCAAATAGATTCTGGAGAGAAGATTTCCGAGGAGCTGCTTTGTGACGTGTGCATTCCACTCACAGAATTATACCTTTCTTCTCATAGAGGATTGGGGAATCCCGTTAGGAGAAAATGCTACCAGGGTACATTTGGGAGTATATGGATGGCTATGGTGAAAAAAAAAGTTTCCTCAGACAAAAACAGGAAAGAAATGTTCTCTGAAACTGCATTCCACCCACAAGTTTATACTTTTCCTCTGTTAGAGGATTGGGGAACCCCATTTAGATAAAAGGTTACCAGGGTCATTCAATAGTATATGGACAGCTATGGTGAAAAAGGAAGTTTCCTCAGACAAAAACTGGAAAGAAGCTTTCTGTGAATTGCTTTTTGATAGATATTTCTATTCATCTCACATAAATAAAAATTTGTGTTATGCAGTTTTGAAGGTGCATCATTGTCGAATTCGTGAAGGGTCATTCAGGAGCAAATTCAGGTCTGTGGGGAAATAGGAAATATCTCCAGATAAAAACTGGAGAGAAGCTTTCTATGAAACTGCTTTGTGATAGATTTTTCTATTCATCTCACATAGAAAAAGTTTCTTACTATTGCACAGTTTTGAAAGTTAGTCATGGATGGATTCGCAAAGGGACATTCAGGAGCACATTGAGGCCTGTGGGGAAATAGGAAATACCTCCAGATAAGAACAGGAGAGAAGCTTTCTGAGAAACTGCTTTGTGATGTGTGCATTCCACTCAGGGAGTTATACCTCTTTTCTCATAAGGCAGTGTTTGAACACTGTTCCTGTAAAACTGAAAAGGTGATATTTTGCAGCGCATTGAAGACTATGGTGAAAAGTGAAACATCCTGAAATAAAACCCAGAAAGAAGCATTCCATGAAACTGCTCTGCAACATGTGCATTCACTTCAGAGAGATAAAGCTTAGACTACATTGCCCAGTTAGGAAACTCTGTCTTTGAGGAATCTGTGAAGGGATATTTAGTGGCACCCATAGGCTTGTGGTGAGAAAGGAAAAACGTCTTCCGATGGAAACTGCAGAAAAGACTTCAGAGTAACGGCTTTGTGATGTGTGTATTCATCTGCTAGAGTTAAATCATTATTTGGATTGAGAAGTTTGAAATCACTGTTTCTCTGGATCCTGAGAAAGTACATTTGGGAACGCTCTTAAGAATAGGCTGAAAAAGAAATGCCCTCCGATAAAAACCAGAAGGAACCTTTCTGTAAAACTGCTCTAGGTCACGTTAATTCCACTTGCACAGTTAAACTTTGGTTTTCATTGAGCAGTATTCTAACACTGTTTTAGATTTGTCAGCTAAGACATACTCGGGAACACTTTGAGTCTAACGGTGAAAACAGAAATATCTTCCGATAGATACTGGAGAGAAGATTTCCAAAGAGGTGCTTTGTGACATGTGCATTCCACTCACAGGGTTAAAACGTTCTTCTCATAGAGGATTGGGGAATCCCATTTGGAGAAAACGCTACCAGGGGATATTCTGAAGTATATGGACGATTATGGTGAAAAAGGAAGTATCCTCAGACAAAAACTGGAAAGAAGCATTCTCTCAAACTGCTTTGTGATAGATATGTCCATTTGTCTCACAGAGATAAAACATTCTTTCTATTACGCAGTTTTGAAATGGCATCATGGACGGATTCATGAAGGGATATTCTGGAGCACATTCAGGCCTGTGTTGAAATAGGAAATATCTCCAGATAAAAACTGCTGAGAAGCTTGCTGAGAAACTGCTTTGCGATGTGTGCATTCCACTCAGGTAGTTATATCTCTTTCCTCATAAGGTAGTGTTTCAACACTGTTTCTGTAAAACTGAAAAAGTGATATTTGCAGATCATTGAAGACTATAGCAAAAAGTGATATATCTGGAAAGAAAAACCAGAAAGAAGCATTACAAGAAACTACTCTCTGACGTGTGCATTCATTTCAGAGAGTTAAAGCTGACACTACATTGCACAGTTTGGAAACCCTGTCTTTTAAGAATCTGGGAAGGGATATTTAGTGGCACCTGGAGGCTTGTGGTGAGAAAGGAAACGTCTTCCAATGAAAACTGGAGAGAAACTTTCAGAGAAACTGCTTTGTGATGTGTGTATTCATCTCATTGAGTTAAATCATTCTTTGGATTGAGCAGTTTGAAATCACTGTTTCTATGGAACCTGAGAAAGGACATTTCGGAAAGCTCTTAAGAATATGCTGAAAAGGTAATACCCTCCAATAAAAACCAGAAGAAACCTTTCTGTGAAACTGCTCTAGGTCACGTGAATTCCACTCGCACACTTAATCTTCTGTTTTCAATGAGCAGTATTCTAACACTGTTTTAGGTTAGTCAGCTAATGGATACTCAGGAGCACTTTGAGGCTTATGATGAAAACGGAAATATCTTCAGATAGATACTGGAGAGAAGATTTCTGAGGGACTGCTTTGTGACGTGTGCATTCCATTCACAGAGTTAAACTTTTCTTCTCATAGAGGATTGGGGAATTCTTTTTGGGGAAAACGCTACCAGGAGACATTTGTGAGTGTATGCACATTGATAGTGAAACATGGAGTATCCTTCGACAGCAACTGCAAAGAGGCTTTCTGTAAGACTGCTTCGTGACAGATATAACTATTCATCTCACATTGATATAACTTTCTTTCTATTACGCAGATTTGAAACTGCATCATGGACTGATTCGTGAAGTGACGTTCAGAGGCACATTCAGGCCTGTAGGGAAATAGGAAATATCTTCTGATAAATATTGGAGAGAAGCTTTCTGAGAAACTGCTTTGTGATGTGTGCATTCCGCTCAGGGAGTTATATGTCTTTACTCATAAGGTAGTGTTTGTACACTGTTTCTGTAAAACTGAAAAAGTGATATTTTGCAGCACATTGAAGACTATGGTGTAAAGTGAATCATTTGGAAATAAAACCCAGAAAGAAGCATTCCATGAAACTGCTCTCTGACGTGTGCATTCATTTAAGAGAGTTAAAGCTTACACTACGTTGACCAGTTTGGAAACACTGTCTTTCATGAATCTGTGAAGGGATATTAAGTGGTGCCCGGAGACTTGTGGTGAGAAAGGAAACGTCTTCCAATGAAAACTGGAGAGAAGCTTTCAGAGCAACTCTTTGTAATGCATGTGTTCATCACATAGAATTAAATCATTCCTTGGATTGAGTAGTTTGAAACCACTGTCTCAGTGGAACCTGAGAAATTTTTGAACGATTTTAGGAATGTACTGAAAAACCAATACCCTCTGATAAAAACCTGAAGGAAACTTTTTGTGAAACTGCTCTAGGTCACTTGAAGTCCACTCGCATAGTTAAGCTACTGCTTTCATTGAGCGGTATTCTAACACTGTTTTAGGTTAGTCAGCTAAGGGATACTCGGGAGCACTTTGAGGCTTATGGTGAAAGTGGAAATATCTTCAGATAGATACCAGAGAGAAGATTTCCGAGGAGGTGCTTTGTGATGTGTGCATTCCACTCACAGAGTTATACTTTTTTTCTCATAGAGGATAGGGGAATCCCATTTGGAGGAAAAGCTACCAGGGGACGTTCAGGAGTATGAGCATGGTTATTTTGAAAAAGGAAATATCTCCAGATAAAAACTGGAGAGAAGCTTTCTGAGAAACTGCTTTGTGATGTGTTTAATCCACTCAGGTAGCTATACCTCTTTTCTCATAAAACAGTGTTTGAACACTGTTTCTGTAAAGCTGAAAAAGTGATATTTTGCAGTGCATTGATGACTATGGTGAAAAGTGACATATCAGAAAATAAAACCCAGAAAAAATCGTTCAAAGAGACTGCTCTCTGACTTGTGCATTCAATTCAGAGAGTAAAGCTTACTCTACTTTGCTCGATTTGGAATCCCTGTTCTTTGAAGAATTTGTGAAGGGATATTAAGTGGCGCCTGGAGGCTTCTGGTGAGAAAGCAAACATCTTCCGATGAAACCTGGAGAGTAGGTTTTGGAGCAATTGTTTTGAGATATGTGTATTCATCTCTTAGAGTTAAACCAGTATTTGGATTGAGCAGTTTGAAATCACTGTTTCTGTGGCACCTGAGAAAAGAGATTTGGGAATGCTGTTAAGAATATGCTGAGAAAAAATACCCTCCGATAAAACAAAGAAGGAATCTTTCTGAAAAACTGCTCTAGGTCATGTGACGTCCAATTGCACAGTTAAACTTCTGTTTTAATTGAGCAGTATTCTAACACTGTTTGGGGTTATTCAGCTAAGGGATTCTCGGGAGCGCTTTGAGGCTCATGGTGAAAACGGAAATATCTTCAGATAGATACTGGAGAGATTTCCGAAGAGCTGCCTTGTGACTTTTGCATTTCATTCACAGAGTTATACTTTTGTTCTCATAGAGGATTGGGGAGTCCCGCTTGGAGAAAAAGCTGTCAGGGGACATTCAGGAGTATCTGGACGGCTATGGTGGAAAAGGATATATCCTCAATCAAAAACTGGAAAGAAGCTTTCAGTGAAACTGCTTTGTGATAGATATGTCTATTCATCTCACATAGAAAAATTTTACTTTCTTTTATGCAGTTTTGAAACTGCGTCATGGATGGATTCGCAAAGTGACGTTCGGGAGTCCATTCAGGAGTGTGGGGAAATAGGAGCTATCTTCAGATAAAAACTGGAGAGAAGGTTTTGGAGAAACTGCTTTGTTATGTGTGCATTCCACTCAGGGAGTTATACCTCTTCTTTCATAAGGCAGTGTTTGAACACTGTTCTTGTAAAAATGAAGAAGTGATATTTTGCAGCGCATTGAACACTATGGTGAAAAGTGAAATAATCTGAAATAAAATCCAGAAAGATGCCTTCCAAGAAACTGCTCTCTGACTTGTGTATTCCTTTCAGAGAGATAAAGCTTACACTACATTGCCCACCTCAGTAATTCTGTCTTTGAGGAATCTGTGAAGGGATATTAAGTGACGCCTGGACTCTTGTGGTGAGAATGGAAACGTCTTCTGAATGTTAAGAACATGCTGAAAAAGAAATACCCTCTGATAAAAACCAGAAGGAAACTTTCTGTGAAACTGCTCTAGGTCACGGGAAGTCCACCCACACAGTTATGCTTCTGTTTTCATTGAGCAGTATTCTAACAATGTTTTAGGATAGACAACTAAGGGATACTTGGGAGCGCTTTGAGGTTTACGGTGGAAACGGAAATATCTTCAGCTAGACACTGGAGAGAAGATTTCCGAGGAGCTGCTCTGTGATGTGTTCATTCCACTCACCCAGTTATACCTTTCTTCTCATAGAGAATTGGGGAATCCCGTTTGGAGAAAAAGCTACCAGTGGACATTTGGGAGTATATGGAAGGCTATGGTGAAAAGGGAAGTATCTTCACACAAAAACTGAAAAGAAGCTTTCTCTGAAACTGTTTTGTGATAGATATGTCTAGGCATCTCACATAGAAAAAACTTTCATTCCATTACGCAGTTTTGAATCTGCGTCATGGATGGGTTCTTGAAGGGACCTTCAGGAGCACATTCAGGCCTGTGTGAAAATAGGACATATCTACAGATAAAAACTATAGAGAAGCTTTCTGACCAAACTGCTTTGTGAAATTTGCTTTCCATCAGGGAGTTATACCTCTTTTCTCATAAGGCAGTGTTTGAGCACTGTTCCTGTTCAACTGAAAAAGTTATATTTTGCAGCGCAATGAAGACTATGGCGAAAAGTGAAATATCCTGAACTAAACCCAAAAAGAAGTGTAAATATCCTGAAATAAAACCCAGAAAGAAACATTCCAAGAGACTGCTCTCTGATGTGTGCATTCATTTCAGAGAGTTGAAGCTTACACTACATTGCCCGGTTGGAAACACTGTCTTTGAGGAATCTGGGAAGGGATATTAAGTGGTTCCCGGAGGCTTCTGTTGAGAAAGGAAATGTCTTTCGATGAAAACTGGAGAGAATCTTTTGGAGCAACTGCTTTGTGATGTGTATATTCATCTCAAAGAGTTGAATAATTCTTTGGATAGAGCAGTTTGAAATCACTGTTTCTGTGGAACCTGAGAAAAGACATTTGGGAACACTCTTAATAATATGCTAAAAAAGAAATACCCTCTGATAAAAACCAGAAGGAAACTTTCTGTGAAACTGCTCTGGGTCACGTGAATTCCACTTGCACAGTTATGTTTCTGTTTTCATTGAGAAGTATTCTAAAACTCTTTTAGGTTTGTCAGTCACTGGATATTGGGGAGCACTTTGAGGTTTATGGTGAAAATGGAAATTTCTTCAGATAGATACTGGAGAGAAGATTTCCGAGGAGCTGCTTTTTGATGTGTGCATTCCACTCAGGGAGTTGTAACTCTTTTCTCATAAGGCAACGTTTGAACACTGTTCCTGAAAGACTGAAAAAGTGATGTTTTGCAGCACATTGAAGACTATGGCAAAAAGTGAAATATCTTGAAATAAAACCCAGAAAGAAGCATTCCAAGAAACTACTCTCTGATGAGAGCATTCATTTCAGAGAGTTAAAACTCCCACTACGTTGCCCAGTTTGGAAACTCTGTCTTTGAGGAATCTCTGAAGGGATATTAAGGGGTGCCAGGAGGCTTGTGGAGAGAAAGGAAACGTAATCCAATGAAAACGGGAGAGAAGCTTTTGGAGCAACTGCTTTGTGATGTGTGTATTCATCTCATAGAGTTAAATCATTCTTCGAATTGAGCAGTTTGAAATCACTGTTACTGTGTAACCTGAGAAAGGACTTTTGGGAACGCTCTAAGAATATGCTGAAAAGGAAATACAATCTGATAAAAACCAGAAGGAAGCTTTCCATGAAACTGCCCTAGGTCATGTGAAGTCCACTCGCACAGTAAAGCTTCTGTTTTCATTGAGCAGTATTCTAACACTCTTTTAGGTTAATCAGCTAAGGGATACTAGGGAGCACTTTGAGGCTTACGGTGAAAACGGAAATATCTTCAGATAGAAACTGGAGATAATATTCCCAAGAGCTGCGTTGTAACGTGTGCTTTCTACTCACATGGTTATACTTTTCTTTCATAGAGGATTGAGGAATCCCCTTTGGTGAATAAGTTACGAGGGGACATGCGGGAATATTGGACAGCTATGCTGAAAACGAAATGTCCTCAGACAAAAACTGGAAAGAAGTTTTCTGTGAAACTGCTTTGTGATAGATATGTCTATTCATATCACATAGATAAAACTCTCTTTCTATAACGCAGTTTTGAAACTGCATCTTGGACGGATTCGCCAAGTGACGTTCGGGAGCACATTCATGCCTGTGGGGAAATAGGAAATATCTTCAAATAAAAACTGGAGAGAAGCTTTCAGAGAGCCTTCTTTGTAATGTGTGCATTCCACTCAGAGAGTTACACCTCTTATCTCATAAAGCAGTGTTTGAACACTGTCCCTGTAAAACTGAGAAAGTGATATTTTGCAGCACATTGAAGACTGTGGTGTAAAGTGAAATATCCGAAAATCAAACCCAGAAAGAAGCATTCCAAGAAGCTGCTCTCTGACGTGTGCATTCATTTAAGAGAGTTAAAGCTTACACTACATTGACCAGTTTGGAAACACTGTCTTTGAGGAATCTGTGAAGGGATATTAAGTTGAACCCAGAGGCTTGTGTTGAGAAAGGAAACGTCTTACGATGAAAACGGGAGAGAAACATTCAGAGTAACTGCTTTGTGATGTGTGTATTCACCCCAGAGAGTTAAATCATTCTTTGGATTGAGAAGTTTGAAACCACTGTTCCAGTTAAACCTGAGAAATTTCATTTGGGAATGCTCTTAAGAATATGCTGAAAAAAAAACCCCTCTGATAAAAACCAGAAGGAAATATTCTGTGAAACTGCTCTAGGCCACGTGAATTCCACCACACAGTTAAATTTTTGTTTTCATTGAACAGTATTCTAACACTCTTTAGGTTAGTCAGCTAAGGGATACTGAGGAGCTCTTTGAAGCTTATGGTGAAAACGGAAATATCTTCAGATAGATACTGGAGAGTAGATTTTCAAGTTGCTGATTTGTGACGTGTGTATTTCACTCACAGATTTATACTTTTCTTCTCACAGAGGATTGGGGAATCCCATCTGGATAAAAAACTACCAGGGGACATTCGGGAGTATATGGATGGCTACGGTAAAAAAGGAAATATCCTCAGACAAAAACTGGAAAGAAGCTTTGTGATAGATATGTCTATTCATCTCACATAGATAAAACTTTCATCTATTACAATGTTTTGAAACTGCATAATGGACGGATTCACGAAGGGTCATTCAGGAACACATTCAGGCCTACGGTGAAAACAAAGATATCTTTAGATAAAAACTGGAGAGAATCTTCCTGATAAACTACTTTGTGATGTGTGCATTCTACTCTGGAGTTATCCCTCTTTTCTCATAAGGTAGTGTTTGAACACTGTGCTTGTAAACTGAAAAAGTGATATTTTGAGCACACTGAAGACTATGGCAAAAGGTGAAATATCCTGAAATGAAAACGAGAAAGAAACTTTCCAAGAAACTGTTCTCTGATGTGTGGGTTCATTTCAGAGAGTTAAAGCTTACACTACATTGCCCAGTTTGGAAACTCTGTCTTTGAGGAAGGGATATTCAGTGGCACCCAGAGTCTTATTGTGAGAAAGGAAACGTCTTCCAATGAAAACAGGATAGAAGATTTTGGAGCAACTCCTTTGTGATGTGTGTATTCATCTTACAGATTTAAATCATTTTTTGGAGTGAGCAGTTTGAAATTACTGTTTCTGTGGAACCTGAGAAAGGATATTTGGGGACGCTCTTAAGAATATGTTGGAAAAAAAATACCCTCCGATAAAAACCAAAAGGAAGCTTTCTGTGAGACTGCTCTAGGTCACGAGAAGTCCACTTGCACAGTTAAGCTTCTCTTTTCATTGAGCAGTATTCTAACTCTGTTTTAGGTTAGTCAGCTAAGGAATAGTCGGGAGTGCTTTGAGTACTTACGGTGAAAATGGAAATTTCTTCAGATAGATACTGGAGAGAAGATTTTCGAGGAGATGCCTTGTGACATGTACATTCCACTCACAGAGTTATACTTTTCTTCTCATAGAGTATTGGGGAATCCCGTCTGGATAAAGAGTTACCAGGGGACATTCAAGAGCATATGGATGGATATGGTGAAAAAGGAAATATCCTCAGACAAAAACTGGAAAGTAGCTCTCTGTGAAACTGCTTTGTGATAGATATGTCTATTCATCTCACATAGTTAAAACTTTCTTTCTATTTTGATGTTTTGAAACTGCATCATGGACAGATTCGCGAAGGGACATTCGGGAACACATTCAGGCTTATGGTGAAAATGGAGATATCTTCAGATAAAAACTGGAGAGAAGTTTTCTGAGATATTGCTTTGAGATGTGGGCATTCCACTCAGGGAGTTACACCTCTTTTCTCATAAGGCAGTGTTTGAACACTGTTCCTGTAAAACTGAAAAAGTGATATTTGTAGCGCTTTAAAGACTATGGGGAAAAGTGAAATATCCTGAAATAATACCCAGAAAAAAGCGTTCCAAGAAACTGCTCTCTCACGTGTGCATTCATTTCGGAGAGTTAAAGCTTACACTACGTTGCCCAGTTTGGAAACTCTGTCTTTGAGGAATCTTTGAAGAAATACTATGTGGCGCCCAGAGGCTTGTGGTGAGAAAGGAAACATCTTCCGATGAAAACTGGAGAGAAACTTTCAGAGAAAATGCTTTGTAATGCGCATATTCATCTCAGAGAGTTAAATCACTCTTTGGATTGAGCAGTTTGAAATCACTGTTTCTGTGGAACCTGAGAAAAGACATTTGAGAATGCTCTTAAGAATATGCTGAAAAAGAAATACCCTCGATGAAAACCAGAAGGAAAACTTTCTGTGAAACTGCTCTAGGTCATCTGAAGTCCACTCTTACAGTTAAGCTTCCATATTCATTGAGTGGTATTCTAACACTGTTTTTGGTTAGTCAACTAAGGGATACTCGGGAGCACTTTGAGGCTTATGGTGAAAATGGAAATATCTTCAGATAGATACTGAAGAGAAGATTTCCGAGTAGCTGCTTTGTGACCTGTGCATTTCACTCACAGAGTTACAGTTTTCTTCTCATAGAGGATTGGGGAATCCCGTTTGTAGAAAAAGCTAAGAGGGGATATTTGGGAGTATATTGGATGGCCATGATGAAAAAGAAAATAACCTCAGACAAATAATGGAAGGAAGCTTTCTGTGAAACTGCTTTGTGATAGATATGTCTATTCATCTCACATAGATAAAATTTTCTTTCTATTACTCAGTTTTGAATCTGTGTCATGGACGGATTCGCGAAGGGACATTTGGGAGCACATTCAGGCCTGGGGTAAATAGGAAATATCTTCAGATAAATACTGCAGAGAAGCTTTCTGAGAAACTGCTTTGTGATGTGCACATTCCACTCAGGGAGTTATGCCTCTTTTCTCATAAGGCAGAGTTTGAACACTGTTTCTGTAAAACTGAAAAAGCGATATTTTGCATCACTTTGAAGACTATGGCGAAAAGTGAAATATCCTGAACTAAAACCCAGAAAGAAGCATTCCAAGAAACTCCTCTCTGAAGTCTGCTTTTATTTCAGAGAGTTAAAACTTACACTTCAGTGCCCAGTTTGGAAAGTCTGTCTTTGAGGTATCTATAAAGGGATATTTAGTGGCACCCAGAGCCATGAGGTGACAAAGGAAACCTCTCCCAATGAAAACTGGACAGAAGCTTTCGGAGCAACTGCTTTGTGATGTGTGTATTCATCTCATAGAGTTAAATCATTCTTTGGATTGAGCGGTTTGAAATAACTCTTTCTGTGGAACCTGACAAAGGACATTTGGGAATGCTCTCAAGAATATGCTGAAAAAGAAATACTCTCCAAAAAAAAAAACAGAAGGAAACTTTCTGTGAAACTGCTCTAGGTCACGTGAAGTAAA
Source organism: Theropithecus gelada (assembly GCF_003255815.1). Taxonomy (NCBI): domain Eukaryota; kingdom Metazoa; phylum Chordata; class Mammalia; order Primates; family Cercopithecidae; genus Theropithecus; species Theropithecus gelada. Next base: position 35,510,632 of record NC_037678.1, on the reverse strand, counting down.
CACTCACAGTTAAGCTTCTGTTTTCATTGAGCAATATTCTAACACTGTTTTTGCTTAGTCTGCAAAGTGATATTCTTATGCGCTTTGATGCTTGTGGTGAAAAAGATAATATCTTCAGATAGAAACTGAAGAGAAGATTTCTGAGTAGACGCTTTGTGACCTGTGCATTCCACTCACAGAGTTATACTTTTCTTCTCAGAGAAGAGTGGGGAATCCCGTTTGGAGAAATAGCTACCAGGGGACATTCGGGAGTACACGGACAGCTATGTTGAAAAAGCAAATATCCTCATACAAAAACTGGAAAGAAACTTTCTGTGACACTGTTTTGGGATAGATATGTCTATTCATCTCACATAGATAAAACTTTCTTTCTATTATGCAGCTTTGAAACTGCGTCATTGACAGTTTTGATAAGGGACATTCAGGAGCACATTCATCCCTGAGGGGAAATAGGAGATATCGTCAGAGAAAAACTGGAGAGAAGATTTTGAGAAACTGCTTTGGAATGTGTGCATTCCACTCAGGTAGTTATACCTCTTTTCTCATAAGGCAGTGTTTGAACACTTCCTGTAAAACTGAAAAAGTGAGATTTTGCTACACATTGAAGACTATGGCGAAAAGTGAAATATACTGAAATAAAACCCAGAAAGAAGCTTTAAAAGAAACTGCTCTCTGGCCTGTGCATTCATTTCAGAGAATTAAATCTTACACTACCTTTCCCAGCTTGGAAATTCTGTCTTTGAGGAATCTGTGAAGGGATATTAAGTGGCGTCTGCAAGATTGTGGTTAGAAAGGAATTGTCTTCCGAAGAACACTGGAGAGAAGGTTTTGGAGCAAATGCTTTGTGTTGTGTGTATTCATCTCATAGATTTAAATCATTCTTTAGATTGACCAGCTTGAAACCACTGTTTCTGTGGAAACTGAGATAAGACGTTTGGGAAAGCTCTTAAGAATATGCTGAAAAAGAAATAACCTCTGATAAACAGCAGAAGGAAACTTTCTTTGAAACATCTCTAGGTCACGTGAAGTCCACTCATCCAGTTAAGCTTCTGTTTTCATTGAGCAGTATTCTGACACTGTTTTAGTTTAGTCAGCTAAAGGATACTCGGGGGTGCTTTGAGGCTTACAGTGAAAACGAAAATATCTTCAGATAGATATTGGAGAGAAGATTTCCGAGGAGCTGCTTTGTGATGTGTGCATTCCACTCACAGAGTTATACTTTTCTTCTCATAGAAGATTGGGAAATCCCGCTTGGAGACAAAGTGACCAGGGGACATTCGGGATACATGGACATCTACGGTGAAAAAGGAAATATCCTCAGACAAAAACTGGAAAGAAGCTTTGTGTGAAACTACTTTGTTATAGATATGTCTCTTCATCCCACACAGAAAAAACTTTATTTCTATTACACAGTTTTGAAACTGCCTCATGGACACATTCACAAAGGGACATTAGGGAGCACATTCAGGCATTTGGTGAGAAAGCAGATATCTTCTGATAAAAACTGGAGAGAAGCTTTCTGAGAAACTGCTTTGTGATGTGTGTATTCCACTCACGGAGTTATACGTCTTTCACGTAAGGCAGTATTTGAATACTGTTCCTGTAAAAGTGTAAAAGTGATATTTTGTACCGCATTGAAGACTACGGCAAAAGAGAAATATCCCGAAATAAAACCCAGAAAGAAGTGTTCCAAGAAACTTCTCTCTTACCTGTGAATTCATTTCAGAGAGATAAAGCTTTGGTCACGTTGCCCAGTTTGGATACTCTGTTTTTGAGGAATCTGTGAAGAGATATTATGTGATGTCCAGAGGCTTTTGGTGAGAGAAGAATCATCTTCCGATGAAAACAGGAGAGAAGCTTTCGGAGCAACTGCTTTTTGATGTGAGTATTCATCTCATATAGTTAAATCATTCTTTGGATGGAGCAGTTGAAATCACTCTTTCTGTGGAAGCTGAGAAAGGACATTTGGTAATGCTCTTCAGACTATGATGAAAAAGAAATACCCTCCAATAAAAACTAGACGGAAACTTTCTGTGAAACTGTTCTGCATCACGTGAATTCCACTCAAACAGTTAAGCTTCCGTTTTCATTGAGCAGTAATCTACCACTCTTTTAGGTTAGTCAGCTAAGGGATACTCGGGAGTGCTTTGAGGCTTACGGTGAATACAGAAATTTCTTCAGAGAGATACTGGAGAGCAGATTTCTGATGAGCTGCTTTGTGGCATGTGCATTCCACTCACAGAGTTATACTTCTCTTCTCATATGGGATTGGGTAATGCCGTTTTGAGAAAAAGCTACCAGGGGACATTCAGGAGTATATGGATGGCTATGGTGAAAAAAGAAATATCGTCAGACAAAAACTGGAAAGAAGCCTTCTGTGAGACTGCTTTGTGATAGAGAAGTCTATTAATCTCACATAGATAAAACTTTCCTCTATTACACTGTTTTGAAACTGCATCATGACGGATTTGCGAAGGGGCATTCGGGAGCACATTCAGGCCTGTGGGAAATACGAGATATCTTCAGGTAAAAACTGGAGAGAAACTTTCTGAGAAACTGCTCTGTGATGTGTGCATTTAACTCAAGCGGTTACACCTCTATTCTCATAAGGCAGTGTTTGAACACTGTTACTGTAAAACTTAAAAAGTGATATTTTACAGTGCATTGAAGACTGTGGCAGAAAGTGAAATATCCTGAAATGAATCCCAGAAGGAAGCAATGCAAGAAACTGCTCTCTGACTGGTGTATTCATTTCAGAGAGTAAAAGCTTACATTACGTTGCCCAGTTTGGAAATTCTGTCTTTTAGAAATCTGTGAAGGGATATTAAGTGGCACCTGGAGGCTTGCGGTGTGAAAAGAAACGTCTTTCAATGAATACTGGATAGAAGTTTTCGGAGCAAATGTGTTTTGATATGTGTATTCATCTCACAGATTTAAATCATTCTTTGGATTGAGCAGTTTGAAATCACTTTTTCTGTGGAAACTGAGAAAGGTCATTTGGGAACGCTCTTAAGAATATGCTGAAAAAGAAATACCCTCTGATAAAAAGAAGAAGGAAACTTTCAATTAAACTGCTCTAGGTCACGCGAAGTCCACTTACACCGTTAAGCCTCTGTTTTCATTGAGCAGTATTCTAACACAATTTTAGGTTAGTCAGTGAAAGGATACATGGGAGTGCTTTGAGGCTTATGGTGAAAATGGAAATATCTTCAGGTAGATACTGTAGAGATTTCTGAGGAGCTGCTTTTTGAAATGTGCATTCCACTCACACAGTTTTACTTTTTTTCTCATAGAGGATTGGGGAATCCCAGTTGGAGAAAAAGCAACCAGCGGACATTTGGGAGTATATGGATGGCTATGGTGAAAAAGGAAATATCCTCAGAGAAAAACAGGAAAGAAACTTTCTGTGAAACTGCTTTGTGATAGATATGTCTATTCATCTCATATAGATAAAGCTTTCCTTCCATTACTCAGTTTTGAAACTGGGTCGTGGACAGATTCGTGAAGGAACATTCGGGAGCACATTCAGGTCTGTGGGGAAATAGGAGATATCTTCAGATAAAAACTGCAGAGAAGCATTCTGAGAAACTGCTTTGTGATGTGAGCATTCCACTCACCGAGTTATACATCTTTTGTTATACGGCAGTGTTTGAACACTGTTAATGTAAAAGTGAAAAAGTGATATTTTGCAGTGCATTGAAGACTATGGTGAAAGTGAAATATCCTGAAATAAAACCCAGAAAGAAGCGTTCCAAGAAACTTCTCTCTGTCGTGTGCATTCATTTCAGAGAGTTAAAGGTTACACCACGTTGCCCAGTTTGGAAACTCTGTCTTTGAGGAATCTGTGAAGGGATATTAAGTGGCGCCCGGAGGCTTGTGGTGAGAAAGGAATCATCTTCCAATGAAAACTGGAGAGAAACTTTTGGAGCAACTGCTTTGTGATGTGTGTATTCATCTCATAGAGTTAAATCATACTTTGGATTGAGCAGTTTGAAATCACTGTTTCTGTGGAACCTGAGAAAGAACATTTGGGAACACTCTTCAGAATATGCTGAAAAAGATATACCCTCTGATAAAAACCAGAAGGAAACTGTCTGTGAGACTGCTCTATGTCACGTGATGTCCACTCTCACAGTTCAGCTTCTGTTTTCATTGAGCAGTATTCTAACACTGTTTTAGGTTGGTCAACTAAGGGATACTCGGGAGTGCTTTGATGCTTACTGTGAAAATGGAAATATCTTCAGATAGATACTGGAGAGAAGATTTCCGAGTAGCTGCTTTGTGACGTGTGCGTTTCACTCACAGAGTTATGCTTTTCTTCTCATAGAGGATTGGGGTATTCCATTTGAAGAAAATCTACCCGGGGATATTCGGGAGTATATGGATGGCTATGGTGAAGAAAGAAATATCCTCAGACAAAAACTAGAAAGAAGCTTTCTGTGAAACTGCTTTGTGATAGATATGTCTATTCATCTCACATAGATAAAACTTTTTTTCTATTATGCAGTTTTTAATCTGCATCATGGACGGAATTGTGAAGGGACATTCGGGAGCAAATTCAGACCTGTGGGGAAATAGGAAATATCTTTAAGTAAAAACTGGATAGAAGCTTTCTGATAAACTGGTGTGTGATGTACACATTCCACTCAGGGAGTTGCAGCTCTTTTCTCATAATGCAGTGTTCGAACGCTGTTTCTGTAAAACTGAAAAAGTGAAAATTTGCAGCGCATAGAAGACTATGGTGTAATGTGAAATATCCTGAAATAAAACCCAGAAAGAAGCACTCCAAGAAACTGCTCTCTTTAGTGTGCATTCATTTCAGAGAGTTAAACTTACACTACATTGCCCAGTTTGGAAACTCTGTCTTTGAGTAGTCTGTGAAGGGATATTAAGTGGCAGGCGGAGGCTTGTGGTAGGAAGGAAACGTCTTCTGATGAAAATTGGAGAGAATCTTTAGGAGCAACTGTTTGTGATGCATGTATTCATCTCATAGAGTTAAATCATTCTTCGTGTTGAGCAGTTTGAAATCACTGTTTCTGTGGAAACTGAGAAATGACACTTGAGAACGCTCTTAAAAGTATGTTGAAAAAGAAATACACTCCAATAAACAGCAGAAGGAATCTTTCCGTGAAACTGCTCTAGGTCACGTGAAGTCCACTCACCCAGTTAAGCTTCTGTTTTCATTGAGCAGTATTCTAACACAGTTTTAGGTTAGTCAGCTAAGGGATACCCGGGAGTACTTTGAGGCTTATGGTGAAAAAGATAATATCTTCAGATACAAACTGGAGAGAAGATTTTGAGTAGATGCTTTGTGACGTGTGCATTCCACTCACAGAATTTTACTTTTCTTCTCAGAGATGATTGGGGAATCCCGTTTGCAGAAATAGCTACCATTGGACATTCGGGAGTATGTGGATGGCTATGTTGAAAAAGGAAATATTCTCAGACAAAAACTGGAAGGAAGCTTCCCGTTACACTGTTTTGGGATAGATATGTCTATTCATCTCACATAGATAAAACTTTCTTTCTATTATGCAGTTTTGAAACTGTGTCATTGACGGATTCACGAAGAGACTTTCAGGCGCACATTCACCCCTGAGGGGAAATAGGAGATATCTTCAGATAAAAACTGGAGAGAAGCTTTCTGAGAAACTGCTTTGTGATGCATGCATTCCACTCAGGGATTTATACCTCTTTGGTTGTAAGACAGTGTTTGAACACTGTTCCTGTAAAACTGAAAAAGTGAGATTTTGCAGCACTTTGAAGGCTATGGTGAAAAGTGAAATATCCTGAAATAAAACCCAGAAAGAAGCATTGTAAGAATATGCTCTCTGACACGTGCATTCATTTCAGAGAGTTAAAGCTTATACTACGTTTCCCAGTTTGGAAACGCTGTCTTTGAGGAATCTGTGAAGGGATATTAAGTGACGCCCGGAGGCCTGTGATGAGAGAGGAAACGTCTTCTGATGAAAACTGGACAGAAGCTCTTGGAGCAACTGCTTTGTGATGTGTGTATTCATCTCATAGACTTAAAATCATTCTTTGGATTGAGCAGTGTGAAATCAATCTTTCTGTGGAACCAGAAGAAGAACATTTGGGAACTCTCTTAAGAATATGCTGAAAAAGAAATACCCTCTGATTAAAACGAGAAGGAAACTTTCTGTGAAACTGCTTTGGGTCACTTGAAGTCCACTCGCACAGTTAACCTTCTGTTTTCAATGAGCAGTATTCTAACATTCTTTTATGTTAGTCACCTAAGGGATACTCGGGAGTGCTTTGAGGCTTATGATGAAAGCGAAAATATCTTCAGATATATACTGGAGAGAAGATTACCAAGGAGCTGCTTTGTGACGTGTGTATTCCATGCACAGAGTTACACTTTTCTTCTCATAAAGGATTGGGGAATCCTGTTTGGAGAAAAAGTTACCAGAGGATATTTGGGAGTATATGGAAGGCCATGGTGAAAAAGGAAATAACCTCAGACAAAAACTGGAAAGAAGCTTTCTGTGAAACTGCTTTGTGATAGATATGTCTATTCATCTCACATAGATAAAACTTTCTTTTTTTTATTATTACTATACTTTAAGTTCTAGGGTACATGTGCATAATGTGCAGGTTTATTACATATGTATACTTGTGCCATGCTGGCGTGCTGCACCCATCAACTCGTCAGCACCCATCAACTCGTCATTTACATCAGGTATAACTCCCAATGTAATCCCCCCCCATGATAGGCCCCAGTGTATGGTGTTTTCCTTCCCATGTCCAAGTGATCTCATTTTTCAGTTCCCACCTGTGAGCAAGAACATGCGATGTTTGGTTTTCTGTTCTTGGGATAGTTTGCCTAGAATATTGGTTTCCAACAGCATTCATGTCCCTACAAAGGACACAAACTCACGTTTTTTATGGCTGCATAGTATTTCATGGTGTGCACAGTTTTGAAACTGCATCATGGACGGATTCGCGAAGGGACATTTGGGAGCACTTTCAGGCCTGGGAGAAATAGGAAATATCTTCAGATAAAACCTGGAGAGAAGCTTTCTGAGAAACTGCTTTGTGATGTGCATATTTCACTCAGGGAGTTATACCTCTTTTCTCATAAGGCAGTGTTTGAACACCGTTCCTGTAAAACTGAAAAAGTGATATTTTGCAGTGCATTGAAGATCATGGCGAAAAGTGAAATATCTGGAAATAAAACCCAGAAAGAAGCATTTCAAGAAACTGCTCTCTGAAGTCTGCTTTCATTTCAGAGAGTTAAGGTTTACACTACGTTGCACAGTTTGAAAATTCTGTCTTTGAGGAATCTGTAAAGGGATATTTAGTTGTGCCTGGAGGCTTGAGGTGACAAAGGAAACGTCTCCAAATGAAAACCAGACAGAAGCTTTTGGAGCAACTGCTTTGTGACGTGCGTATTCATCTCATAGAGTTAAATCATTCCTTGGATTGAGCAGTGTGAAATCACTCTTTCTGTGGAACTTGAGAAAGGACATTTGGGAACGCTCTTAAGAATATGCTGAAAAAAAAATACCCTCCGATAAAAACCAGAAGGAAACTTTCTGTGAAACTGCTCTAGGTCACGTGAAGTAAACTCTCACAGTTAAGCTTCTGTTTTCATTGAGCAATGACATTTTTGCTTAGTGTGTGAAGTGATATTCTTCAGTACTTTGAGGCTTGTGGTGAAAGAGGTAATATTTTCAGATAGAAACTGGAGAGAAGATTTCCGAGTAGATGCTTTATGACGTGTGCATTCCACTCACAGAGTTTTACTTTTCTTCTCAGAGAGGATTGGGGAATCCCATTTGGAGAAATAGTTACCAGGGGACATTTGAGAGTACATGGACGGCTATGTTGAAAAAGGAAATAACCTCAGACAAAAACTGGAAAGAAGCTTTCTGTGAAACTGCTTTGTGAAAGATATGTCTATTCATTGCACATAGATAAAACTTCCTTTCAATTACCCAGCTTTTAGTCTGCGTCATGGACGGATTCGTGAAGGGACATTCATGAGCACATTCAGGCCTGTGCGGAAATAGGAAATATCTTTAAATAAAAACTGGAAAAAGCTTTCTGATAAACTGCATTGTGATGTACGCATTCCACTAAAGGAGTTATACCTCTTTTCTCATAATGCAGTGTTTGAACACCATTCCTCTAAAACTGAAAAAGTGGTATTTTGCAGCGCATTTAAGACTATGGTGAAAAGTGAAATATCCTGAAATGAAAACCAGAAAGAAGCGCTCCAGGAAACTGCTCTCTGGTGCGTGCATTCATTTCAGAGAGTTAAAGCTTACACTATGTTGCCCAGTTTGGAAACTCTGTCTTTGAGCAATCTGTGAAGGGATATTAAGTGGCACGCAGAGGCTTGTGGTAGGAAGGAAACGTCTTCCGATGAAAACTGGAGTGAATCTTTCGGAGCAACTCTTTGTGATGTGTGTATTCATCTCACAGAGTTAAGTCATTCTTTGTATTGAGCAGTTTGAAACCACTGTTTCTGTGGAACCTGAGAAAGGACATTTGAGAACGCTCTAAAGAATATGCTGAAATATAAATACACTCCGATAAACAGCAGAAGGAAACTTTCTGTGAAACTGCTCTAGGTTACGTGAAGTCCACTCACCCAGGTAAAGTTCTGTTTTCATTGAGCAGTATTCTAACACTGTTTTAGCTTAGCCAGCCTAGGGATACTCGGGAGTGCTTTGAGGCTTATGGTGAAAAATGTAATATCTTCAGATAGAAACTGGAGAGAAGATTTATGAGTAGATGCTTTGTGACGTGTGCATTCCACTTAGAGAATTTTACTTTTCTTCTCAGAAATATTTGGGGAATCCCGTTTGCAGAAATAGCTACCATTGGACATTCGGGAGTACGTGGACTGCTTTGTTGAAAAAGGAAATATCCTCAGACCAAAATTGGAAAGAAGCTTTCTGTGACACTGTTTTGGGATAGATATGCCTTTTCATCTCACATAGATAAAACTTTCTTTCTATTATGCAGTTTTGAAACTGCATCATTGACGGATTCACGAAGGGACATTTGGGTGCACATTCATCCCTGAGGAGAAATAGGAGATATCTTCAGATTAAAACTGGAGAGAAGTTTTTTGAGAAACTGCTTTGTGATGTGTGCATTCCACTCATTGATTTATACCTCTTTTCTCATAAGACAGTGTTTGAACACTGTTCCTGTAAAACTGAAAAAAAGAGATTTTGCAGCACATTGAAGACTGTGGCAAAAAGTGAAATATCCTGAACTAAAACCCAGAAAGAAGCATTGCAAGAATCTGCTCTCTGATGCATAATTCATTTCAGAGAGTTAAAGCTTACACTAGGTTGCACAGTTTGGAAACTCTGTCTTTGAGGAATCTGTGAAGGGATATTAAGTGGAGCCCGGAGGCTTGTGGTGACCAAGGAAACGTCTTCCGATGAAAACGGGAGAGAAACTTTGGGAGAAACAGCTTTGTGATGTGTGTATTCATCTCAGAGATTTAAATCATTCTTTGGGTTGTGCAGTTTAAAATCACTGTTTCTGTGGAAACTGAGAAAGGACATTTGGAAACGCTCTTAGGAATATACTGAAAAATAAATACCCTCCAATAAAAACCAGAAGGAAACTTTCTGTGAAACTGCTCTAGGTCACGTGAATTCCACTTGCACAGTTAACCTTCTGTGTTCAATGAGCAGTATTCTAACACTGTTTTTTGTTAGTCAGCTAAGGGATACTCGGGAGAGCTTTGAGGCTTACGGTGAAAGCAGAAATATCTTCAGATATATACTGGAGAGAAGATTACGGAGGAGCTGCTTTGTGACATGTGCATTCCACTCACAGAGTTACACTTTTGTTCTAATAAAGAATTGGGGAATCCCGTTTGGAGAAAAAGCTACCAGAGGATATTCAGGAGTATATGGACAGCCATGGTGAAAAAGGAAATAACTTCAGACAAAAACTGGAAAGAAGCTTTCTGTGAAACTGCTTTGTGATAGATATGTCTGTTCATCTCACATAGATAAAACTTTCTTTCTATTACACAGTTTTGAATGTGCATCATGGACAGATTCGCGAAGGGACTTTCGGGAACACTTTCAGGCCTGGGGGATATAGGAAATATCTTCAGATAAAAACTGGAGAGAAGCTTTCTGAGAAACTGCTTTGTGATGTGCACATTCCATTCAGGGAGTTATACCTCTTTTCTCATAAGGCACTGTTTTAACACCATTCCTGTAAAACTGACAAAGTGATATTTTGCAGCTCATTGAAGACTATGGCTAAAAGTGAAATATTGGAAAATAAAATCCAGAAAGAAGCATTTCAAGTAACTGCTCTCTGAAGTCTGCTTTCATTTCAGAGAGTTAAAGCTTACACTACGTTGCCCACTTTGGAAATTCTGTCTTTGAGGAATCTGTAAATTGATATTTAGTGGTGCCTGGAGGCTTGAGGTGACACAGGAAACGTCTTCCAGTGAAAACTGGACAGAAGCTTTTGGAGCAACTGCTTTGTGATGTGTGTATTCATCTCATAGAGTTAAATCATTCCTTGGATTAAGCAGTGTGAAATCAATCTTTCTGTGGAACCAGAGAAAGGACTTTTGGGAACGCTCTTAAGAATATGCTGACAAAGATATACCCTTCGATTAAAACCAGAAAGAAACTTTCTGTGAAACTGCTCTAGGTCTTGTGAAGTAAACTCTCACAGTAACATTGAGCAATATTCTAACACTGCTTTTGCTTAGTCTGTGAAGTGATATTTTTGAGCGCTTTGAGGCTTGTGGTGAAAAAGGTAATATCTTCAGATAGAAACTGGAGAGAATATTTCTGAGTAGATGCTTTGTGATGGGTGCATTCCACTCACAGGGTTTTACTTTTTTTCTCAGAGAGGATTGGGGAATCCCATTTGGAGAAATAGCTACCAGGGGACATTCAAGACTACATGGACGGCTATGTTGAAAAAGGAAATAACCTCAGACAGAAACTGGAAAGAAGCTTTCTGTGACAGTGTTTTGGGATAGATATGTCTATTCATCTCACATAGATAAAACTTTTTTTCTATTACGCAGTTTTGAAACTGCATCATGGACTTATTCGCGAAGGGACATTCGGGAGCACTTACAGGCCTGGGGGTAATAGGAAATATCTTCAGATAAAAACTGGAGAGAAGCTTTCTGAGAAACTGATTTGTGATCTGTGCATTCCACTCAGGGACATAGACTTCTTTTCTCATAAACAGTTTTTGAACACTGTTCCTGTAAAACTCAAAAGTCATAATTTGCAGTGCCGGGAAGACTATGGCAAAAAGTGAAATATCCTGAAATAAAACCCAGAAAGAAGCGTTCCAAGAAACTGCTCTCTGAAGTGTGCATCCATTTCAGAGAGTTAAAGCTTACACTACATCACTCAGTTTGGAAACTCTGTCTTTGAGGAATCGGTGAAGGGATATTAAGTGGCGCCCGGAGGCTTGTGGTGAGAATGAAAATGTCTTCCGATGAAAACTGGGGAGAAGCTTTCAGAGCAACTGCTTTGTGATGTGTGTATTCATCTTATAGATTTAAATTTTTCTTTGCCTTGAGCAGTTTGAAATCACTGTTTCTGTGGAACCTGAGAAAGGACATTTGGGAATGTTCTTAAGAATAGGCTGAATAAGAAATAACCCCTGATAAAAACCAGAAGGAAACTTTCTGTGAAACTGCTCTAGGTCACGTGAATTCCACTTGCACAGTTAAGTTTTCTTTTCTTTGAGCAGCATTTTAACACTGTTTTAGGTGAGTCATCTAAGGGATACTCGGGAGAGCTTTCAGGCTTACAGTGAAAATGGAAATATCTTCAGATAGATACTGGAGAGAAGATTTCTGAGGAACTGTTTTGTGATGTGTACATTCCATTCACAGAGTTTTACTTTTCTAATCATAGAGGATTGGGAAATACCGTTTGAAGAAAAAGGTACCAGGGGACATATGGGAGTATATAAACGACTATGATTAAAAAGGAAATATCCTCATAAAAAACTTGAAAAAACTTTCTGTGAAACTGCTTTGTGATTGATATCTCTATTCATCTCACATAGATAAAACTTTCTTTCTATTACACAGTATTGAAACTACGTCATGGATGTATTCGCAAAGGGATATTCGGGAATACATTCGGGCCTGTGGGGAAATAGTACATATCTTCAGGAAAAAACTGGAGAGAAGCTTTCTGAGAAACTGCTTTGTGTTGTGTGCATTCCAGTCAGGGAGTTATACTTCTTTTCTCAGAAGGCAGTGTTTGAACACTGTTCCTGTAAAACTGAAAAAGTGATATTTGGTAGCACATTGAAGACTATGGCGAAAAGTGAAATATCCTGAAATAAAACCCAGAAAGAAGCATTGCAAGAAACTGCCCTCTGACGCGTGCATTCATTTCAGAGAGTTAAAATTTACAGTACCTTGCCCAGTTTGAAAACTCCTTTTGAGGAATCTGTGAAACGATATTAAGTGCCGCCCGGAGGCTTTTGGTGAGAAAGGAATCGTCTTCTGATGAAAGCAGGAAAGAAAGTTTCAGAGCAACTGCTTTTTAATGCGTGTATTCATCTCATAGAGTTATATCATACTTTGGATTGAGCAGTTTGAAAACAGTGTTTCTGTGGAACCTGAGAAAGGACATTTGGGAACGCTCTTAAGACCATGGTGAAAAAGAAAAACCCACTGATAAAAACCAGAAGGAAACTTTCTGTGAAACTGCTCTAGGTCACGTGAAGTCCACACACACATTTAAGCTTCTGTTTTCATTGAGCAGTATTCTAACACTGTTTCATGTTATTCAGATAAGGGATACTCGGGAGCACTTTGAGGCTTATGGTGAAAACAGAAATATCTTCAGATAGATACTGGAGAGAAGATTCCCGAAGACCTGCTTTGTGACGTGTGCATTCCTCTCACAGAGTTATACTTTTCTTCTCAAAGAGGATTGGAGAATCCCGTTTGGAGAAAAAGCTACCAGGGAACATTCATGAGTATATGGACAGCTATGGTGAAAAAGGAAGTATCCTCAGACAAAAACTGGAAAGTAGTTTTCTGTGAAACTGCTTTGTGATAAATATTTCTATTCATCTCACATAGATAAAACTTACTTTCGATTACACATTTTTGAAGCTGCGTCATGGTCGAATTCGTGAAGGGACTTACGGGAGCACATTCAGGCCTGTGGGAAAATAGGAAATATCTTCAGATAAATGCTATAAAGAAGCTTTCTCAGATACTGCTTTGTGAAGTTTGCTTTCCACTCAGGCAGTTAAACCTCTTTTCTCATAAGGCAGTGTTTGAACACTGTTCCTGTAAAACTGAAAAAGTGATATTTTGCAGCACCATGAAGACAATGGTGAAAAGTGACATATCCTGAAATAAAACCCGGAAAGAAGCGTTCCTAGAAACTGTTCTCTGACATGTGCATTCATTTCAGATAGTTAAAGTTGACACTACGTTGCCCAGTTTGCAGACTTGGTCTTTGAGTAATCTGTGTAGGGATATTAAGTTGCGCCTGGAGGCTTCTGGTGAGAAAGAAAACGTATTCTGATGAAAACTGGGGAGCAGGTTTTGGAGCAACTGCTTTGTGATGTGTGTATTCATGTCTTAGACTTAAATCATTCTTTGGATTGAGCAGTTTGAAATCACTGTTTCTGTGGAACATGAGAAAGGACATTTGGCAATGCTCTTAAGGTTATACTGAAAAAGAAATACCCTCCGATAAAAACTAGAAGGAAACTTTCTGTGAAACTGCTCTAGGTCACGTGAGGTCCACAGGCACATTTGAACTTCTGTTTTCATTGACCAGTATTCTAACACTGCTTTAGGTTAGTCAGCTAAGGGATACTCAGGAATGCTTTGAGGCTTCTGGTGAAAACGGAAATATCTTCAGATAGACTGGAGAGAAGATTTCTGAGGAACTGCTTTGTGACATGAGCATTCCCTTCAAGGAATTGTACCTCTTTTCTCATAAGGCAGTGTTTTAACACTGTTCCTGTAAAAAAGAAAAAAGTGATATTTTGCAGCACATTGAACACTATGGCAAAAAATGAATTATCCTAAAATATAACACAAAAAGAAGCGTACCAGAAAACTGCTGTCTGACGTGTGCGTTTATCTCAGAGAGTTAAAGCTTACACTACATTGCTCAGTTGGAAACTCTGTCTTTGAGGAATCTGTGAAGGAATACTAAGTGGCTCCAGGATCCTGGTGGTTTGAAAGGAATCGCCTTCCGATGAAAACTGGAGAGAAGATTTCGGAGCTACTGCCTTGTCATGTGTGTATTCATCTCATGGAGTTGAATCATTCTTTGCCTTGAGCAATTTGAAATCACCGTTTCTGTGGAACCTGAGAAAGGACATTTGGGAACGCTCTTAAGAATATGTTGAAAAAGAAACACCGTCCGATGAAAACCAGAAGGAAACTTTCTTTTAAACTGCTGTAGATCACGAGAATTCCACTCACACAGGTAAGGTTCTGTTTTCATTGAGCAGTATTCTAACACTGTTTTAGGTTAGTCAGCTAAGGGATTCTTGGGAGCGCATTGAGGCTTACGGTGAAAATGGAAATATCTTCAGATAGATACTGGAGAGAAGATTTCTGAGGAGCTTCTTTGTGACGTGTGGATTCCACTCACAGACTTATACTTTTCTTCTCAGAAAGGATTGGGTAACCCATTTGGAGTAAACGCCACCAGGGGATATTCGATATTATATGGACAGCTATGGTGAAAAAGGAAATATCCTCAGACAAAATCTGGAAAGAAGATTTCTGTGAAACTGCTTTGTGATAGATATGTCTATTCATCACACATTGATGAAACTTTCTTTCATTACACAGATTTGAAACTGTGTCATGGACGGATTTGTGAATTGACATTCGGAGGCACATTCAGGCCTGTGGGGAAATAGGAAATACCTTCTGATAAATACTGGAGAGAAGCTTTCTGAAAAACTGATTTTTGATGTGTGCATTCCACTCAGGGATGTATACCTCCTTAATAATAATGCAGTGTTTGAACACTTTTACTGTAAAACTGAAAAAGTGATATTTTGTAGTGCATTGAAGACTATGGCAAAAAGTGAATCAACTGGAAATAAAACCCAGAAAGCAGCTTTCCAACAAACTGCTCTCTGACGTGTGCATTCATTTCAGAGAGTTAAAGTTTACACTACGTTGCCCAGTTTGTAAACTCTGTCTTTGAGGAAACTGTAAAGGGATGTTAAGTGGTGCCCGGAGGCTTGTGGAGAGAAAGGAAATGTCTTCCAATGAAAACTGGAGAGAAACGTTTGGAGCAACTGCTTTGTGATGTGTGCATTCCACTCAGGGAGTTATACCTCTTTTCTCATAGGGCAGTGTTTGAACACTGTTCCTGTAAAACTCAAAAAGTGATATTTTGCAGTGCATTGAAGACTATGGTGAAAAGTGAAATATCCTGAAACAAAATCCAGAAAGAAGCATTCCAAGAAACTGTTCTCTGACGTGTGCATTGTTTTCAGAGAGTTAAAGCTTACACTACGTTGCTCAGTTTGGAACCTCTGTCTTTGAGGAATCTCTGAAGAGATACTAAGTGGTGCTCAGAGGCTTGTGGTGAGAAAGGAAACATCTTCCAATGAAAACTGGAGAGCAGCATTCGGAGCAACTGCTTTGTGATGTGTGTATTCATCTCATAGAGTTAAATCATTCTTTGGATTGAGCTGTTTGAAATCACTGTTTCTGTGGAACCTCAGAAAGGACATTTGGGAACGCTCTTAAGAATATGCTGAAAAAAAAAATACCCTGCAAAAAAAAAAAACAGGAAACTTTCTGTGAAACTGTTCTATGTCACGTGAAGTCGACTTGCACCGTTAAACTTCTGTTTTCATTGAGCAGTATTCTAATACTGTTTTAGGCTTGTCATCCAAGGGATACTCCAGAGCGCTTTGAGGCATATGGTGAAAACGGAAATATCTTCAGATTGATACTGAAAAGAAGATTTCCAAGGAGCTGTTTGTAATGTGTGCATTCCACTCACAGAGTTATACTTTTCTTCTCATAGAGGTTTGGGGAATCCCGTTTGGAGAAAACGCTACCAGGGGACATTAGTGAGTATATGGATGGCTGTGGTGAAAAAGGAAGTATCCTCAGACAAAAACGGGAAAGACGCTTTCTGTGAAACTGCTTTGTGATAGATATGTCTATTCATCTCACATAGATAAAACTTTCTTTCTATTATGCATTTTTGAAACGGCTTCATGGACGGATTCGCAAAGGGACATTCAGGAGCACATTCAGGCCTGTGGGGAAACAGGAAATATCATCAGAGAAAAACTGGAGAGAAGCTTACTGCGAAACTGCTTTTTGATGTGTGCATTCCACTCAGGGAGTTACACCTCTTTTCTTATAAAACAGTGTTTGAATACTGTTCCTGTAAAACTGAGAAAGGGATATTTTGCAGTGAATTGAAGACTATGGTGAAAAGTGTCATATCCGGAAATAAAAACCAGAAAGAAGCGTTCCAAGAAACTGTTCTGATGTATGCATTCATTTCAGAGAGTTAAAGCTTGCGCAACATTGCCCACTTTGGAAACTCTATCTTTGAGGAATCAGTGAAGGTATATTTATTGGCGCTTGGAGGCTTGTGGTGAGAAAGGAAGCATCTTCCGATGAAAATTGGAGAGAAGTTTTCAGAGTAACTACTTTGTTATATGCGTATTCATCCCATAGAATTAAATTATTCTTTGGATTGAGCAGTTTGAAATCACTGTTTCTGTGGAACCTGAGAAAGGATATTTGGGAACACTCTTACGATTGTGCTGAAAAAGAAATACCCTCCGATAAAAACCGGAAAGCAACTTTCTGAGAAACTACTCTAGGTCATGTGAAGTCCACTCTCACAGTTAAGCTTCTGCTTTCATTGAGAAGGATTCTAACACTGTTGTAGGTTAGTCAGCAAAGGGATACTCGGGAATGCTTTGAGGCTTACGGTGAAAATTGAAATATCTTCAGATAGATACTGGAGAGAAGAATTCCGAGAACCTGCTTTGTGACGCGTGTATTCCACTCACAGAGTTATACCTTTCTTCTCATAGAGGATTGGGGAATTCCGTTTGGAGAAAATGCTGCCAGGGGACATTCGAGAGTATATGGATGGCTATGGTGAAAAAGGAAGTATCCTGAGACACAAATTGGAAGGAAGCTTTCTATGAAACTGCTTTTTGATACATATGTCTGTTCATCTCACATAGATAAAACTTTCTTTCTATTATGCAGTTTTGAACCTGAGTCACGGACGGATTCGTGAAGGGACATTTGGGAGCACTTTCAGGCCTGTGGTGACTAGGAAATATCTCCAGATTAAAAACTGGAGAGAAGCTTTCTGAGAAACTGCTTGGTGATATGTGCATTCCACTCAGGGAGTTATACCTCTTTTGTCATAAGGCAGTCTTTGAACACTGTTCCAGTAAAACTGAAAAAGTGATACTTTGCAGCCCATTGAAGACTATGCGAAAAATGAAATATACTGAAATAAAACTCAGAGTGAAGCGTTCCAAGAAACATCTCTCTGATGTATGCATTCATTTCAGAGAGTTAAAGGTTACCCTGCTTTTTCCAGTTTGGAAACTCGGTCTTTGAGGAATCTGTGAAGGAATATTAAGTGGCTCCCGGTGGCTTGTGGTGAAAAAGGAAACGTCTTCCTTTGAAAACTGGAGAGAAGCTTTCTGAGAAACTGCTTTGTTATGTGTGTATTCATCTCATAGAGTTAAATCATTCTTTGAATTGAGCAGTTTGAAATCACTGTTTCTGTGGAACCTGAGAAAGGGCATTTGGAAACGCTCTTAAGAATATGCTGAGAAAGAAATACCCTGAGAAAAAACTAGTAGGAAACTTTCCGTGAAACTGCTCTAGGCCACGTGAAGTTCACTAGCACTGTTTAGCTTCTGTATTCATTGAGCAGTATTCTAACAGTGTTTTACTTTAGTCAGCTAAGTGTTACTCAGGAGCACTTTGAGGCTTACAGTGAAAATGAAAATTTCTTCAGATAAGACACTGGAGAGAAGATTTCTGAGGAGCTGCTTTGTGACGTGTGCATTGCACTCACAGAGTTATATCTTTCTTCTCACAGAGGATTGGGGAATCCCATTTGGAGAAAAGGCTACCAGGGGACATTTGGGAGTATATGGACGGCTATGGTGAAAAAATAAGTATCCTCAGACAAAAACTGGACAGAAGCTTTCTGGGAAACTGCTTTGTGATAGATATGTCTATTTATCTATCATAGATAAAAGTTTCTTTCTATTACGCAGTTTTGAAACTACATCATGGATGGATTTGAGAAGGGACATTCAGGAGCACATTCAGGCCTGTGGGGAAGTAGGAGATATCTTCAGATAAAAACTGGAGAGAAGATTTCTGAGAAACTGCTTTGTGATGTGTGCATTGATTTCAGAGAGTTAAAGCTTACGCTATGATGCCCAGTTTGGAAACTCTGTCTTTGAGGAATCTGCAAAGGGATATTAAGTGATGCCCGGAGGAGACTTGTGGTGAGAAAGAAACCATCTTCCAATGAATACTGTAGAGAAGCTTTTGGAACAACTGCTTTGTGATGTGTTTATTCATCTCATAGAGCTAAATCATTCTTTGGATTGAGTAGTTTGAAACAACTGTTTCTGTGAATCCTGATAAAGGACGTTAGGGTATGCTCTTAAGAACATGCTGAAAAAGTATTACCCTCCAATAAAAAACAGAAGGAACTTTCTCTGAAACTGATCTAGATCACGTGAATTCCACTCACCCACCTAAGCTTCTGTTTTCATTGAGCAGTACTCTTACACTGTTTTAGGTTAGTCAGCTAAGGGATACTCGGGAGCGCTTTGAGGCTTATAGTGAAAATGGAAATATCTTCAGATAGATACTGGAGAAAAGATATCCGAGGAGCTGCTTTGTGACATGTGCATTCCACTCACAGAGTTATACCTTTCTTCTCACAGCAAATTGAGGAATCCCGTTTGGAGAAAAAGCTACCATGGGACATTCGGGAGTATATGGACGGAAATGTTGAAATAGTAAGTGTCCTCAGACAAAAGCTGAAAAGAAGTCTTCTGTGAAACTGCTTTGTGATATATATGTCTATTCATCTCACATAGAAAAGACTTTCTTTCTATTACACACTTTTGAAATGGCGTAATGGACGGATTCAAGAAGGGACATTCGTGAGCACATTCATGCCTGTGGGGAAGGAGGAGATATCTTCAGGTAAAAAGTGGAGAGAAGCTTTCTGAGAAACTGCTTTGTGATGTGTGCATTCCACAGGTCTTTATACCCCTTATCTTATAAGGCAGTGCATGAACACTGTTCCTGTAAAACTGAAAAAGTGATATTTTGCAGCGCGTTGAAGACTATGGAGAAAAGTGAAATATCCTGAAATGAAATCCAGAAAGAAATGTTCCAAGAAACTGCTCTCTGACGTGTGCATTCATTTCAGAGAGTTAAAGCTTACACTACGTTGCTACGTTGCTCAGTTTGGAAACTCTGTCTTTGAGGAATCTGAGAAGAGATATTATGTGATGCCCGAGGGCTTGTGGTGAGAAAGGAAATGTCTTCGGATGAAAACTGGAGAGAAGCTTTCAGAGCAACTGCTTTGAGATGTGTGCTTTCATCTCAAAGAGTTAAATCATTGTTTGAATAAAGCACGTTGAAATCACTGTTTGTGGATCCTGAGACATGACATTTAAGAACGCCCTGAAAATATGCTGAAAAAGCAATACTCTCTGATAAAAAACAGATGGAAACTTTCTGTGAAACTACCATAACTCACGTGAGATCCACTTGTACAGTTTAGCTTCTGTTTTCATTGAGAAGTATTCTAACACTGTTTTAAGTTATTCAGCTAAGGGATACTCAGAAGCGCCTTGAGGCTTATGGTGAAAACAGAAATATCTTCAGATAGATTCTGGAGGGAAGCTTTCCGAAGAGATGCTTTTTGACATGTGCACTCCACTCACAGAGTTATACTTTTCTTCTCATAGATGATTGAGGAATTCTGTTTGATGAAAAAGTTAGTAGTGGATATTTGGGAGTATATGGAAGGCTATGGTGAAAAAGGAAATATCCTCAGACTAAAACTGGAAAGAAACTTTTTGTGAAAGTGCTTTGTGATAGATATGTCTATTCATCTCTCATAGATGAAACTTTCTTTCTGTTATGCAGTTTTGAAACGGTGTCATGGAAGGATTCGTGAAGGTACATTCGGGAACACATTCATGCCTGTGGGGAAATATGAAACATCTTCAGATAAAAACCAGAGAGAACCTTTCTGAGAAACACTTCATGATGTGTGCATTCCACTCAGGGAGTTATACCACTTTCATCATAAGTCAGTGTTTGAACACTGTTTCTGTAACACTGAAAAAGTGGTATTTTGCAGAGCATTGAAGACTTTGACGAAGAGTGAGATTTCCTGAAATAAAACCAAGAAAGAAGTGTTCCAAGAAACTGCTCTCTGAAGTGTGCATTCATTTCAGAGAGTTAAAGCTTACACTACGCTGCCCAGTTTGGAAACTCTGTCTTTGAGGAATCTGCGAAGGGATATTAAGTGGTGCCCAGAGGATTGTGGTGAGAAAGGAAACGTGTTCCAATGAAAATTGGAGAGAAATTTTTCGAAGCAACTGCCTTGTCATGTGTTAGACTTAAATTATTCTTTGGAATGAGCAGTTTGAAATCAATGTTTCTATGTAACCTGAGAAAGGACATTTGGGAACGCTCTTAAGAATATGCTGAAAAAGAAACACCCTACGATAAAAACCAGAAGGAAACTTTCAGTGAAACTGCTCTAGGTCACGTGAAGTCCACTTGCACAATTAAGCTTCTGTTTTCATTGAGCAGTATTCGAACACTGTTTTAGGTGAGTCAGCTAAAAGATACTCGGGATTGCTTTGAGGATTATGGTGAAAACAGAAATATCTTCAGATAGATACTGGAAAGAAGCTTTCTGAGGAGCTGCTTTTTGACGTGTGCACTCCACTCACAGAGTTATACTTTTCTTTTCATAGAGGATTGTGGAATCCCATTTGGAGAAATAATTACCAGGGGATATTCGGGAGTATCTGGATGGCTATGGTGAAAAAGAAAATATCCTCAGACAAAAACTGGAAAGAATCTTTCTGTTAAAATGCTTTGTGATAGATATATCTATTCATCTCACATAGATAAAACTTTCTTTCTATTATGCAGTTTTGAAACTGCGTCATGGATGGATTTGCAAAGGGACATTTGGGAGCACATTCAGGCCTGTGTGGAAATAGAAGATATCTTCAGATAAAAAGTGGAGCGAAGCTTGCAGAGAAACTGCTTTGTGATGTGTGCATTCCACTCCGGGAGTTATACCTCTTTTCTCTTAAAGCAGTGTAGGAACATTGTTCCTATCAAACTGAAAAAGTGGTAATTTGCAGCGCATTGAGCACTATGGCAAAAAGTGAAATATCCTGAAATAAAACCCAGAAAGAAGTGTTCCAAGAAACCACTCTCTGACATGTGCATTCATTTCAGAGTGTTAAAGCTTATACTACATTGCGCAATTTGGAAACTCTGTCTTTGAGGAATCTGTGATGGGATATTAAGTGGCGCCGGGAGGCTTGTGAGGAGAAAGGAAACGTCTTCCAATGAAAACCAGAGAGAAGCTTTCGGAGCAACTGCGTTGTTAACTGTATATTCATCTCATAGAATTACATCCTTCTTTGGATTGAGCAGTTTGAAATCACAGTCTCAGTGGATCCTGAGAAAGGACATTTTGGAACGGACTTAAGAATATGCAGAAAAAGTAATACCCTCCGATAAAAACCAGAAGGAAATTTTCTGTGAAACTGCTCTAGGTCACGTGAAGTCCACCTGCACAGTTAAGCTTCTGTTTTCATTGAGCAGTATTCTAACACTGTTTTAGGGTAGTCAACTAAGGGATACTCGGGAGCACTTTGAGGCTTACGGTGAAAACGGAAATATCTTCAGATAGACCTTGGATAGAAGATTTCCGAGGAGCTGCTTTGTGACGTGTGCATTCCACTCACAGAGTCGTACATTTCTTCTCATAGAGAATTGGGGAATCCTGTTTGGAGAAAAAGCTACCAGGGGACATTTGGGAGTATATGGCAGGCTATGGTGAAAGAGGAAGTATCCTCACACAATAACTGAAAAGACGCTTTCTCTGAAACTACTTTGTGATAGATATGTCTATGCATCTCACATAGATAAAACTTTCTTTCCATTACACAGTTTTGAAGCTGTGTCATGGATGGATTTGTGAAGGGACCTTCGGGAGCACATTCAGGCCTCTGGTTAAAGAGGACATATCTGCAGATAAAAACTATAGAGAAACTTTCGGACAAAACTGCTTTGTGAAGTTTGCTTTCCATCCGGGAGTTATATCTCTTTACTCATAAGGCAGTGTTTGAGAACTGTTCCTGTTAAACTGGAGAAGTTATATTTTGCAGCACAATGAAGACTATGGCGAAAAGTGAAATATCCTGAAATAAAACCCAGAAAGAAGCGTTTGAAGAAACTGCTCTCTGACATGTGCATTCATTTCAGAGAGTCAAAGTTTAAACTACGTTGCCCAGTTTGGAAACCCTGTCTTTGAAGAATCTGTGAAGGGATATTAAGTGGCGCCCAGAGGCTTGTGGGGAGAAAGGAAACGTTTTCTGATGAAAACGTGAGAGAAGCTTTCGGAGTAACTGCTTTGTGATGTGTGTATTCATCACATAGAGGTAAATCATTCTTTGGATTGAGCAGTTTAAAATCACTGTTTGTGTGAAACCTGAGAAAGGACATTTGGGAATGCTCTTAAGAATATGCTGAAAAAGAAATACCCTCCAATAAAAACCAGAAGGAAACTTTCCGTGAAACTACTCTATGCCAGGTGCTGTCCACTCACACAATTAAGCTTTTGTTTTCATTGTGCTATATTCTAACACTGTTTCACGTTTATTCAGCTAAGGGATACTCGGGAGTGCTTTGAGGCTTACGGTGAAAATGGAAATATGTTCAGACAGATACTGGAGAGAAGATTTCCGAGGAGCTGCTTTGTGACGTGTGCATTCCTCTCCCAGAGTTAAACTGTTCTTCTCATAGAGGATTAGGGAATCCGGTTTGGAGAAAAAGCTACCATGGGACATTCAGGAGTATATGGACGGCTGTGGTGAAAAAAGAAATCTCCTCAGACAAAAACTGGAAAGAAGCTTTCTGTGAATTGCTTTGTGATAGATATGTCTATTCATCTCACAGAGATAAATCTTTCTATTATGCACTTTTGAAATTGCGTCATGGATGGATTTGTGAGGGGGCATATGGGAGCACATTCAAACCTGTGGGGTAGTAGGAGATATCTTCAGATAAAAACTGGAGAGAAGCTTTCTAAGAAACACCTTTGTGATGGGTGCATTCTACTCAGGGAGTTATACCTCTTTTTTCATAAGGCAGTGTTTAAACACTATTCCTGTAAAACTGAAAAAGTGGTATTTTGCAGTGCATTGAAGACTTTGACGAAGAGTGAGATACTCTGAAAAAAAAAACCAGAAAGAACTGTTCCAAGAAACTGCTCTCTGAAGTGTGCATTCATTTCAAAGAGCTAAAGCTTACAATACGTTGCCCAGTTTGGAAACTCTGTCTTTGAGGAATCTGCGAAGGGATATTAAGTGGCGTCCGGAAGATTGTGGTGAGAAAGGAAACGTCTTCCGATGAAAACTGGAGAGAAATTTTCGAAGCAACTGCTTTGTGATGTGTGTATTCATGTCATAGACTTAAATCATTCTTTGGAATGAGCAGTTTGAAATCAATGTTTCTATGTAACCTGAGAAAGGACATTTGGGAATGCTCTTAAGAATATGCTGAAAAAGAAAGGCTGTCCGACAAAAACCAGAAGGAAACTTTCAGTGAAACTGCTCTAGGTCACGTGAAGTTCACTCGCACAATTAAGCTTCTGTTTTCATTGAGCAATATTCTAGCACTGTTTTAGGTGGGTCCGCTAAGGGATACTCGGGATTGCTTTGAGGCTTATGGTGAAAACAGAAATATCTTCAGATAGATACTGGAAAGAAGCTTTCCGAGGAGCTGCTTTGTGACTTGTGCACTCCACTCACAGAGTTTTACTTTTCTTTTCATAGAGGATTGGTGAATCACGTTTGGAGAAGTAGGTACCAAAGGATATTCGGGAGTATATGGACGGCTGTGGTGAAAAAGGAAATATCCTCAGACAAAAACTGGAAAGAATCTTTCTGTTAAAATGCTTTGTGATAGATATGTCTATTCGTCTCACATAGATAAAACTTTCTTCCTATTATGCAGTTTTAAAACTGCGTCATGGACGGATTCACAAAGGGACATTCGGGAGCACATTCAAACTGTGGGGAAATAGAAGATGTATTCAGATAAAAAGTGGAGTGAAGCTTGCAGAGAAACTGCTTTGTGATGTGTGCATTCCACTCAGGAAGTTATACCTCTTTTCCCTTAAAGCAGTGTATGATCATTGTTCCTGTCAAACTGAAAAAGAGACATTTTGCAGCGCATTGAAGGCTATGGCAAAAAGTGAAATATCCTGAAATAAAACCCAGAAAGAAGCTTTCCAAGAAACTGCTCTCTGAAATGTGCATTCATTTCAGAGTATTAAAGCTTACACTACATTGCCCAATTTGGAAACTCTGTCTTTGAGGAATCTGTGATGGGATATTAAGTGGCACCGGGAGGCTAGTGGTGAGAAAGGAAAAGTTTTCCGATGAAAACTGGAGACAAGATTTCAGAGCAACTGCTTTGTGATGTGTGTATTCATCTCACAGAGTTAATCTTTCTTTGGATTGAGCAGCTTCAAATCACTGTTTCTGTGGAACCTGAAAAAGGACATTTGGGAATTCTCTTAAGAATATGCTGAAAAAGAAATACTCTCTGATAAAAACCAAAAGGAATCTTTCTGTGAAACTACTCTAGGTCACATGAAGTCCACTTGGACAGTTAAGCTTCTGTTTTCATTGAGCAATATTCTAACACTGTTTTATGTTATTCAGCTAAGGGATACTTGGGGGCGCTTTGAGACTTATGGTGAAAATAGAAATATCTTCAGATAGATACTGCAGGGAAGCTTTCCAAAGAGCTGCTTTTTGACGTGTGCACTCCACTCACAGAGTTATAGTTTTCTTCTCATAGAGGATTGGGGAATTCCGTTTGGAGAAAAAGTTACCAGGGGACATTTGGGAGTATAAGGATGGCTATGGTGAAAAAGGAAATATCCTCAGACTAAAATTGGAAAGAAGCTTTCTGTGAAACTGCTTTGTGATAGATACATCCCTTCATCTCACATAGAGGAAACTTTCTTTCTGTTACGCAGTATTGAAATGGAGTCATGGTCGGATTCACGAAGGGATACTCATTCATGTCTACGGAGAAATATGAAATATCTTCAGATAAAAACTGTACAGAAGCTTTCTGAGAAACTGCTTTGTGATGTGTGCATTCCACTCAGGCATTTATACCACTTTTATCGTAAGGCTGTGTTTGAACACTGTTCCTGTAAAACTGAAAAAGTGATATTTTGCAGCGCATTGAAGACTTTGACGAAGAGTGAGATATCCTGAAAAAAAACCCAGAAAGAAGTGTTCCAAGAAACTCCTCTCTGAAGTGTGCATTCATTTCAGAGAGTTAAAGCTTACACTACATTGCAAGGTTTGGAAACTCTGTCTTCGAGGAATCTGCGAAGGGATATTAAGTGGCGCCCAGAGGATTATGTTGAGAAAGGAAACTCTTCTGAGGAATACTGGAGAGAACCTTTTGGAGCAACTGCTTTGTTATGTGTGTATTCATCTCATAGAATTACATCCTTCTTTGGATTGAGCAGTTTGAAATTACTGTTTCTGTGGAACCCGAGAAAGGACATTTGGGGACGCTCTTAAGAATATGCTGAAAAAGAAATACCCTCTGATAATAACCAAAAGGAAACTTTCTGAGAAACTGCTCTAGGTCACGTGAACTCCACCTGCACAGTTAAGCTTCTGTTTTCATTGAGCAGTATTCTAATACTGTTTTAGGCTTGTCATCCAAGGGATACTCTGGAGGGCTTTGAGGCTTAGGGTTAAAATGGAAGTATCTTCAGATAGATACTGGACAGAAGATTTCTGAGGAGCTGCTTCATGACGTGTTCATTCCTCTCAGGGAGTTGTAACTCTTTTCTCATAAGGAAATGTTTGAACACTGTTCTTTCAAAACTGAATAAGTGATATTTTGCAGTGCACTGAAGACCATGGCTAACAGTGAAATATCCTGAAATAAAACCCTGAAAGAATCGATCCAGGAAACTGCTCTCTGACGTTTGCATTCATTTCAGAGAGTTAAAGCTGACACTACGTTGCCCAGTTTGGAAATTGTGTCTTTGAGAAATCTGTGAAAGGATATTAGGTGTCACCCGGGGGCTGGTGTTGAGAAAGGAAACGTATTCTGAAGAAAACTGTAGAGAAGGTTTCTGAGTAATTGCTTTATGATTTGTGTATTCATCTCATGTAGTTAAATCATACTTTGGTTTGAGTAATTTGCAATCATTGTTTCTGTGGAACATGAGAAAAGACATTTGGGAACGTTCTTAGGAATATACTGAAAAATAAATACCCTCCGATGAAAACCAGAAAGAAACTTTCTGTGAAACTGCCCTAGTTCATTTGAATTCTACTCGCACAGTTAAGTTTCTGTTTTCATTGTGCAGTATTCTAACACTGTTTTAGGTTTGTCAGTTAAGGGATACTTGGGAGCACTTTGAGGCTTACGGTGACAATGGAAATATCTTCAGATAGATACTGGAGAGAAGATTTTCGAGGATCTGCTTTGTGACGTGTGCATTCCACTCACAGAGTTATACTTTTGTTCTCATAGATGATTGGGGAATCCCGTTTGGAGAAAAAGCTACCACGAGACATTCAGGAGTATACGGATGACTATGGTGAAAAAGGAAGTATACTCAGACAAAAACTGAAAAGAAGCTTTCTGTGAAACTGCTTTGTGATAGATATGTCTATTCATGTCACATAGATAAAACTTTCTTTCTCTTATGCAGTTTTGAAACTGCATCATGGACGGATTCCTGAAGGGTCATTCAGCAGCACATTAACGCCTGTGGGGAAAAAGGAGATATCTTCAGATAAAAATTAGAGAGAAGCTTTCTGAGAAACTGCTTTGGGATGTGTGCATTCCATTCAAGGAGATATACCTCTTTTCTCAGAAGGCAGTGTTTGAACATTGTTCCTGTAAAACTGAAAATGTGATATTTTGCAGCGCATTGAAGAGTACGGTGAAAAGTGAAATATTATGAAACAAAACCAAGAAAGAAGCGTTCCAAGAAACTGCTCTCTGACGTGTGTATTCATTTCAGAGAGTTAAAACTGACACTACGTTGCTCAATTTCTAAACTCTGTCTTTGAGGAATCTGTGAAGTGATATTAAGTGGCGCCAGGAGGCTTGTGGTGAGATAGGAAACATCCAGTTAAAACTGGAGAGAAGCTTTCGGATCAACTGCTTTGTGATGTATGTATTCATCTAATAAAGATAAATCATTCTTTGGATTGAGCAGTTCGAAATCACTGTTTCTGTGGAACCTGAGAAAGGACACTTGGGAACGCTCTTAAGAATGTGCTGAAAAAGTAATACCCTCTGATAGAAAACAGAAGGAAACTTTGGTGAAACTTCTCTATTTCATGTGATGTCCAATTGCACAGTTAAGTTAATCTTCTGTTTTCATTAAGCAGTATTCTAACACTGTTTTAGGTTAGTCAGCTAAGGGATACTCCAGAGCGCTTTGAGGCTTATGGTGAAAACTGAAATATCTTCAGACAGATACTGGAGAAGGGATTTCCGAGGTGCTGCTTTCTGATGTGTGCATTCCACTCACAGCATTATACTTTTCTTCTCATAGAGGATTGCGGAAACCTGTTTGGAGAAAAGTTACCATGGGACATTCAGGAGTATATGGACAGCTATGGTGAAAAAAGAAATATCCACAGACAAAAAATGGAAGGATGCTTTCTGTGAAACTGCTTTGTTATAGATATGTCTATTCATCTCACATAGATAAAACTTCCTTTCTATTACACAGTTTTGAAACTGCATCATGGACGGATTTGCGAAGGGACATTCGGGAGCACATTCTGGCCTGTAGGGAAACAGAAAATATCTCCAGATAAAAACTGGAGAGAAGCTTACTTTCAAACTGCTTTTTGATGTGTGCATTCCACTCAGGGTGTTACACCTCTTTTCTCAGAAGGCAGTGTTTGAACACTGTTCCTGTAAAACTGAAAAGGTGATATTTTGCAGCACATTGAAGACTAAGGGGGAAAGTGAAATATCCTGAAATAAAACCCAGAAAGAAGAGTTCCAAGAAACAGTTGTCTGACGTGTGCATTCATTTCTGAGAGTTAAAGCTTAGACTACGTTGCCCAGTTTGGAAAATCTGTCTTTGAGGAACCTGTGAAGGGATATTAAGTGGCGCCCAGAGGCTTGTGGTGAAAAAGGAAACGTCTTCAGATGAAAACTGGGGAGAACCTTTCGAAGCAACTTTTTTGTGATGTGTGTAGTCATCTCATATAGTTAAATCATTCTTTGGATTGAGCAGTTTGAAATCACTGTTTCTGTGGAAATTAAGAAAGGACATTTGGGAAAACTCTTAAGAATATGCTGAAACAGAAATACCCTCCGATTAAAACCAGAAGGAAACTTTCTGTGAAACTTCTCTAGGTCACATGAAGTCGACTCACACAGTTAAGCCACTGTTTTCATTGAGCAGTATTCTAACACTGCTTTAGGTTACTCAGATAAGGGATGCTCGGGAGCACTTTGAAGCTTACGGTGGAAATGAAAATATCTTCAGATAGATACTGGAAAGAAAACTTCTGAGGGGCTGCTTTGTTACCTGTGGGTTCCAGTCACTAAGTTATACTTTTCATCTCAGAGAGGATTGGGGAATCCCATTTGGAGTAAATGCTCCCAAGGCACCTTCGGGAATATATGGATGGATATGGTGAAAAAGGAAATATCCCCAGACAAAAGCTGGTAAGAAGCTTTCTGTGAAACTGTTTTGGGACAGATATGTCTACTCATCTCATATAGATAAAACTTTCTTTCTATTACGCGGTTTTGAAACTGCGTCATAGACAAATTCGCAAAGGGACATTCGGGAGCACATTCAGGAGTGTGGGTAAATAGGAAATATCTTCAGATAAAAACTTGAATGAAGCTTTCTGAGAAACTGCTATGTGATGTGTGCATTCAACTCAGCGAGTCATATCTCTTTTCTCATAAGGCAGTGTTTGAACACTGTTCCTGTATAACTGAAAAGGTGATATTTTGCAGCACATTGAAGACTAAGGCGAAAAGTAGAAATACGGAAATAAAACCCAGAAAGAAGAGTTCCGAAAAACTGCTTTCCGAAGTGTGCATTCATTTCAGAGAGTAAAAGCTTACACTACATTGCACAGTTTGGAAATTCTGTCTTTGTGGAATCTGTGAAGGGATATTAAGTGGAGCCCAGAGGCTTGTGGTGAGAAAGGAAACGTTTTCCGATGAAAACTGGAGAGAAGCTTCTGGAGCAACTGCTTTGTGATGTGTGTACTCATCTCATAGAGTTAAATCATTCTTTGGAGTGAGCAGTTTGAAATCACTGTTTCTGTGGAACCTGAGAATGGACATTTAGGAATGCTCTTAAGAATATGCTGAAAAAGAAATACCCTCCGATAAAAGCCAGAAGGAAACTTTCTGTGAAACTGCTCTAGGTCATGTGAAGTCCACTCGCACAGTTAAGCTTCTGTTTTCATTGAGCAGTATTTTAGCACTGTTTTAGGTTAGTCAGCTAATGGATACTCGGGAGTGCTTTGAGGCTTACGGTGAAAACGGAAATATCTTCAGATAGATATGGGAGAGAAGATTTCGGTGAAGCAGTTTTTTGACGTGTGCATTCCACTCACAGAGTTATACTTTCCTTCTCATAGAGGATTGGAGAATCCCGATTGGAGAAAATGCTACCAGTGAACATTTGGGAGTATATGGATGGCTATGGTGAAAAAGGAAATATCTTCAGACAAAAACTGGAAAGAGCTTTCTGTGAATCTGCTTTGTTATAGATATGTCAATTCATCTCACATAGATAAAGCATTCTATTATGCAGTTGAAACTGGAAAGAAGCTTTCTGTGAAACTGCTTTGTTATAGATATGTCTATTCATCTCACATAGATAAAACATTCTTTCTATTACGCAGTTTTGAAACTCTGTCATGGACGGATTCGAAAAGGGACATTCGGGATCACATTCAGGCCTGGGGGTTATAGGAGATATCTTCAGATAAAAACTGGAGAGAAGCTTTCTGAGAAACTGCTTTGTGATGTGTGACTTCCACTCATGTAGTTATACCTATTTTCTCATAAGGCACTGTTTGAAAACTGTTTCTGTAACACCGAATAAGTGATATTTTGCAGCACATTGAAGACTATGGCGAAAAGTGAAATATCCGGAAATAAAACCCAGAAAGAAGCGTTCCAATAAACTACTCTTTGACATGTGCATTCATTTCATAGAGTTAAAGCTTACACTACCTTGCCAGTTTGAAAACTATGTCTTTGAGGAATCTGTGAAGGGATATTAAGTGACGCCTGGAGGCTTGTGGTGAGAAAGGAAACGTCTTTCGATGAAACCTGAAGAGAAACTTTCGGAGTAACTGCATTGTGATGTCTATATTCATCTCAGAGTTAATTCTTTCTTTGGATTGAGTAGTTTGAAATCAGTGTTTCTGTGGAAACTGAAAAAGGACATTTGGAACACTCTTAATAATATGCTGAAAAAGAAATACCCTCCGATAAAAACCAGAAAGAAACTTTCTGTGAAACTGCTCTCGGTCAAATGAAGACCACTCACACCGTTAAGCTTCTGTTTTCATTGAGCAGTATTCTAACACTGTTTTAGGTTAGTCAGCTAAGGGATACTCAGGAGCACTTTGAGACTTATGGTGAAAACGGAAATATCTTCAGATAGATACTGGAGAGACAATTTCCAAGGAGCTGCTTTGTGACGTGTGCATTCCACACACAGAGTTATACTTTGCTTCTCATAAAGGATTTGGGAATCCCATTCGGAGAAAAAATTACCGAGGTATATCCAGGATTATATACATGGCTATGGTGAAAAAGAAAATATCCTCACAAAAAACTGTAAAGAAAGTTTTGGAGAAACTGCTTTGTGATAGATATGTCTATTCATCTCACATAGACAAAACATTCTATTACGCAGTTTTGAAACTGCGTCATGGATGGATTCGCAAAGGGACATTCATGAGCACATTCAGGCCTGTGGGGAAATAGGCGATATGTTCAGATAAAAACTGGAGATAATTTTTCTGAGAAACTGCTTTGTAATGTGTGCATTACACTCAGGGAGTTATACCTCTTTTCTCATAAGACAGTATTTGAACACTGTTCCTGTAAAACCGAATAGGTGATATTTTGCAGCGCATTGAAGACTATGGTGAAAAGTGAAATATCCTGAAATAAAACCCAGAAAGAAGCACTCCAAGAAACTACTCTCTGACGTGTGCATTCATTTCAGAGAGTTAAAGCTTACACTACATTGCCCAGTTTGGAAACTCTGTCTTTGAGGAATCTGTGAAGGGATATTAAGTGGTGCCCTGAGGCTTCTGGTGAGAAAGGAAACGTCTTCTGATGAAAACTGGAGAGAAGTTTTTGAAGCAACTTCTTCGTCATGTGGGTATTCAATTCATAGATTTAAATCATTCTGTAGATAGTGCAGTTTGAAATCACTGTTTCTGTGCAACCTGAGAAAGAATATTTGGGAACGCTCTTAAGAAGATGCTGAAAAGAAATTCCCTCTGACAAAATCCAGAAGGAAACATTGTGTGAAACTGATGTAGGTCACGTGAAGTCCACTGTCATAATTCAGCTTCTATTTCATTGAGCAGTATTCTAACACTGTTTTCGGTTAGTCAACTAAGGGATACTTGGGAGCACTTTGAATGTTACAGTGAAAATGGAAATATCTTCAGTTAGATACTGGAGAGAAGATTTCCGAGGAGCTGCTTTGTGATGTGTGCATTCCACTCACAGAGTTATAATTTTCTTCTCATAGAGGATTGGGGAATTCCGTAAAAGCTACCAGGAGATATTCAGGAGTATGTGGACAGCTATGGTGGAAAAGGAAATATCCTCAGACAAAAAATGGAAATAAGCTTTCTGTGAAACTGCTTTGTGATAGATATGTCTATTCATCTCACATAGATAAAACTTTCTATCATACAGTTTAAAACCTGCGTCATGGACAGATTTGCAAAGGGACATTCAGGAGCACTTTCAGGCCTGTGGGGAAATAGGAAATATCTTTAAATAAAAACTCGAGAGAAGCTTCCTTATGAAATATTTTGTGATGTACGCATTCCACTCAGGGAGTTATAGCTCTTTTCTCATAATGCAGTGTTTGAACACCGTTCCTGTAAAATGGAAAAAGTAATAATTTGCAGCGCATAGAAGACTATGGCAAAAAGTGAAATATCCTGAAATGAAACCCAGAAAGAAGCTTTCCAAGAAACTGCTCTCTGGCATGTGCATTCATTTCAGAGAGTTAAAGCTTACACTACATTGTCCAGTTTGGAAACTCTGTCTTTGAGGAGTCTGTGAAGGGATATTAAGTGGCCCGCAGAGGCTTGTGGTAGGAAGGAAATCTCTTCTGATGTAAACTGGAGAGAATCTTCGGAGCAAACTTTTGTGATTCCTGTATTCATGAGCAGTTTGAAATCACTGTTTCTGTGGAACCAGAGAAAGGATATTTGGAATGCTCTTAAGAATATGCTGAAAAATAAATACCCTCAGATGAACAGCAGAAGGAAACTTTCTGTGAAACTGCTCTAGGTCACGTGAAGTCCGCTTACCCAGTTAACCTTCTCTTTTCATTGAGCAGAATTCTAACACTGTTTTAGGTGAGTCAGCTAAGGGATACTTGGGAGCGCCTTGAGGCTTACGGTGAAAATGGAAATATCTTCAAATAGATATGAAGAGAAGATTTCTGAGGAACTGCTTTGTGACGTGTACATTCCACTCACAGAGTTATACTTTTCTTCTCATAGAAAATTGGGAAATCCGGTTTGAAGAAAAAGGTACCAGGGAACATTTGGGAGTATATGGATGACTATGATTAAAAAGGAAATATCCTAGACAAAAACTGGAAAGAAGCTTTCTGTGAAAGTGCTTTGTGATTGATATGTCTATTCATCTCACATAGATAAAACTTTCTATTATGCAGTTTTGAAACTGTGCCATGGACATATTCGCAAAGGGCTATTCACGAATACATTCAGGACTGTGAGGAAATAGGACATATCTTCAGATAAAAACTGGAGATAAGCTTTCTGAGACACTGCTTTGTGTTGTGTGCATTCCAATCAGGGAGTTATACTTCTTTTCTCAGAGGGCAGTGTTTGAACACTGTTCCTGTTAAACTGAAAAAGTGATATTTGGCAGTACATTAAAGACTATGGTGAAAAGTGAAATATCCTGAAATAAAACCCAGAAAGAAGCGTTGCAAGATACTGCTCTCTGACACGTGCATTCATTTCAGTTAGTTAAAGTATACTATAGGTTGCCCACTTTGGAAACTCCGTCTTTGAGGAATCTGTGAAGGGTTATTAAGTGGCACCTGGAGGCTTGTGATGAGAGAGGAAACGTTTTCTCATGAAGACTGCAGAGAAGGTTTTGGAGCAGCTGCTTTGTGATGTGTGTATTCATCTCATAGAGTTAATCATACTTTGGATTGAGCAGATTGAAACCACTGTTTTTGTGGAACCTGAGAAAGGACATTTGGGAACGCTCTTAAGAATATGCTGAAAAAGAAATACTCCTGATAAAAACCAGAAGGAAACTGTCTGTGAAACTGCTCTAGGTCACATGAAGTTCAATCACACAGTTAAGCTTCTGTTTTCATTGAGCATTATTCTAACACTGTTTAATGTTTGTCAGTTAAGGGATAGTCGGGATTGCATTGAAGCTTACGGTCAAATCGGAAATATCTTCAGATAGATACTGGAGAGAAGATTCCCGAGGAACTGCTTTGTGATGTGTGCATTCCACTAACAGAGTCATACTTTTCTTCTCATAGAGGATTGGAGTATCCCGTTTGGGGAAAAAGGTACCAGGGGACATTCATGAGTATATGGACGGCTATGGTGAAAATGGAAATATCCTCAGACA
Organism: Theropithecus gelada; assembly: GCF_003255815.1. NCBI lineage: Eukaryota > Metazoa > Chordata > Mammalia > Primates > Cercopithecidae > Theropithecus > Theropithecus gelada. Next base: position 35,476,404 of record NC_037678.1, on the reverse strand, counting down.
AATACTGGAAAGACACTTTCTGTGAAACTGCTTTGTGATAGGTATGTCTATTCATCTCACATAGATAAAACTTTCTTTCTATTTCGCAGTTTTGAAACTGCATCATTGACAGATTCACGAACGGACATTCGGGAGCACATTCAGGCATTCGGTGAAGGAGGAGATATCTTCAGATGAAAACTGGAGAGAAGCTCTCTGAGAAACTGCTTTGTGATGTGTGCATTCCAATCAGGGAGTTATACCTCTTTTCTCATAAGGAAGTGTTTGAACACTGTTCCTGTGAAACTAAGGAGGTGATATTTTGCAGCTCATTGAACACTATGGCGAAAAGTGAAATATCCTGAAATAAAACCCAGAAAGAAGCGTTCCAAGAAACTGCCCTCTGATGCGTGCATTGATTTCAGAGAGTTAAAGCTTACACTATGTTACTCAATTTCGGAACTCTGTCTTTGAGGAATCTATCAAGGGATATTACATGGCGCCGGGAGGTTTGTGGTGAGAAAGGAAACGTCTTCCGATGAAAACTAGAGAGAAGGTTTCAGAGCAACTGCTTTGTGATGCGTGTACTCATCTCATAGAGTTAAATCATTCTTTGGATTGAGCAGTTTGAAATCACTGTTTCTGTGGAACCTGAGAAAGGACATTTGGGAACGCTCTTAAGAATATGCTGAAACAGAAATACTCTCTGATAAAAACCAGAAGGAAGCTTTCTGTGAAACTGCTCTAGGTACGTGAAGTCCACTCGCACAGTTAAATTTCGGTTTTCATTGAGCACTATTCTAACACTGTTTTAGGTTATTAACCTAAGAGATATATTATGGATCTCTTTGAGGCTTACGGTGAAAATGGAAATATCTTCAGATAGATGCTGGAGAGATCTCCGAGGAGCTGCTTTGTGATGTGTGCATTCCACTCACAGAGTTATAATTTTCTCTCATAGAGGATTGGGGAATTCCGTAAAAGCTACTGGGGATATTCACGAGTATATGGATGGCTATGGTGAACAAGGAAATATCCTTAGACAAAAACTGGTAATAAGCTTTCTGTGAAAGTGCTTTGTGATAGATATATCTATTCATCTCACAGAGATGAAACTTTCTATTATGCAGTTTTTAGTCTGCACCATGGATGGGTTCGTGAAGGGACACTCTGGAGCACATTCAGGCCTGTGGGGAAATAGGAAATAAGTTCAGATAAAAACTGGAGAGAAGCTTTCTGAGATATTGCTTTGTGATGTGCACATTCCACTCTGTGAGTTATACCTCTTTTCTCATAAGGCAGTGTTTGAACACTGTTCCTGTAAAATTGAAAAAGTGATACTTTGCAGTGCATTGAAGACTATGACGAAAAGTGAAATATCCTGAAATAAAACCCAGAAAGAAGTGTTCCAAGAAACTGCTCTCTGACGTGTGCATTCATTTCAGAGAGTTAAAGCTTGTACTACATCACCCAGTTTAGAAACTCCATCTTCGAGGAATCTGTGAAGGGATATTAAGTGGCGCCCGGAGGCTTGAGGGGACAAAGGAAACGTCTTCTGATGAAAACGGGACAGAAGCTTTTGGAGCAACTGATTTCTGATGTGTGTATTAATCTCATAGTGTTAAATGATTCTTTGGATTGAGTAGTTTGAATTCACTGTTTCTGTGCAAACTGAGAAAGCATATTTGGGAAAGCTCTTAAGAATATGCTGTAAAAGAAATACCCTCTGATAAAAACCAGAATTAAGCTTTCTGTGGAACTGCTCTAGGTCACGTTAATTCCATTCACACAGTTGAGATTCTGTTTTCATTGAGCAATATTCTAACACTGTTTTTGTCTAGTCTGCATAGTGTTATTCAGGAGCATTTTGAGGCTTGCAGTTAAAAAGATAATATCTTCAGATAGGAACTGGAGAGAAGATTTCCGAGGAGATGCTTTGTGACGTGTACATTCCACTCACAGAGTTTGACTTTTCTTCTCAGAGAGGATTAGGGAATCCCATTTTGAGAAAAAGCTACCAGAGGACATTCAGGAGTATATTTTCGGCTATGTTGAAAAAGGAAATGTCCTCAGAAAAAAACTGGAAAGAAGCTTTCTGAGACACTGCTTTGGAATACATATGTCTATTCATCTCAGCTAGATAAAACTTTCTTTCCATTATGCAGTTTTGAAACTGCATCTTTGATGGATTCACGAAGGGACATTCGGGAGCATATTCATCCCTGAGGGGAAATAGGAGAAATCTTCAGATAAAAACTGAAGAGAAGCTTTCTGAGAAACTGCTTTGTGATGTGTGCATTCCACTCAGGAGGTTATCCCTCTTTTCTCATAAGGCAGTGTTTGAATACTGTTCCTGTAAAACTGAAAAAGTGAGATTTTGCAGCACATTGAAGACTATGGTGAAAAGTGAAATATCTTGAAATAAAACCCAGAAAGAAGCATTGCAAGAAACTGTTCTCTGACACGTGCATTCATTTCAGAGAGTTAAAGCTTACACTACGTTGCCCAGTTTGGACCCTCTCTCTTTGAGAAATCTGTGAAAGGATATTAAGTGTCGCCTGGAGGCTTGTGGTGAGAAAGGAAACGTCTTGAATCAAAACTGGAGAGAAGCTTTCAGAGCAACTGCTTTGTGATGTCTGTATTCATTTCAGAGAGTTAAATCATTCTGTGGATTGAGCAGTTTAAAATCAATGTTTCTTTGGAACCTAAGAAAGGACATTTGGGAACGCTCTTAAGAATATACTGAAAAAGAAATAACTTCCGATAAAAACCAGAAGGAAACTTTCTCTGAAACTGCTCTAGGAAACGTGAAGTCCACTCGCAGAGTTATGCTTCTGTTTTCATTGAGCAGTATTCTAACACTGTTGCATGTTAGTGAGCTAAGGGATACTCGGGAGCATTTTGAGGCTCATGGTGAAAGCAGAAATATCCTCAGATAGATACTGGAGAGAAGATATACGAGGAGCTGCTTTGCGACATGTACATTCCACTCACAGAGTTACACTTTTCTTCTCATAGAAGATTGGGGAATCCCGTTTGAAGAAAAAGCTACCAGGGGATATTCGGGAGTATATGGACGTCCATGGTGAAAAAGGAAATAACCTCAGACAGAAACTGGAAAGAAGCTTTCTGTGAAACTGCTTAGCGATTGATATGTCTATTCATCTCACATAGATAAAACTTTCTTTCTATTACGCAGTTTTGAAACTGCATCATGGACGGATTCACGAAGGGACATTCAGGTGCACATTCATGCCTGTGGGGTAATAGGAAATATCTTCAGATAAAAACTGGAGAGAAGCTTTCTGAGAAACTGCTTTCTGAGGTGCACATTCCACTCAGGGAGTTATACCTCTTTTCTCATAATGCAGTGTTTGAACACTGTTCCTGTAAAATTGAAATAGTGATATTTTAGAGTGCAATGAAGACTATGGTGAAAAGTATCATATCCGAAAATAAAACCAGGAAAGAGACGTTCCAAGAAACTGCTCTCTGACGTGTGCATTCATTACAGACAGTTAAAGCTTACACAGTGTTGCCTGGTTTGGAAACTCTGTCTTTGAGGAATCTGGGAATGGATATTAAGTGGCGCCCATAGGCTTCTGGTGAGAAAGGAAACGTCTTCTGATGAAAAGTGGAGAGAAGCTTTCTGAGAACCTGCTTTGTGATATGTGTATTCATCATATAGAGTTAAATCATTGTTTGGAATGAGCAGTTTGAAATCACTGTTTCTGTGGAACCTGAGAAAGAACATTAGGGAAGGCTGTTAAGAATATGCTGAAAGAGAAAATCCCTCCATTAAAAATCAAAAGGAAACTTTCTGTGAAACTGCTCTAGGTCACGTGAAGTCCACTTGTACAGTTAAGATTTTGTTTTCATTGAGTAGTATTCTAACCCTGTTTTAGGTTAGTCAGCTAGGGGAATATCGGGAGCACTTTGAGGCTTATGGTGAAAACGGAAATATATTCAGATAATTACTGGAGTCAAACTTCCCGAATAGCTGCTTGGTGACGTGTGCACTCCAGTCACAGAGTTATACTTTTCTTCTCATAGAGGATTGGGGACACCGTTTGGAGAAAAATCTACCAGGGTACATTCGAGAGTATATGGACGGCTATGGTGAAAAAGGAAATATCCTCAGACAAAAACTGGAAAGAAACATTCTGTGAAACTGCTTTGTGATAGATATATTTATTCAACTCACATAGATAAAACTTTCTATTATGCAGTTTTGTAATGACGTCATGCACGGATTCACAAATGGACATTTGAGAGCACACTCAGAACTGTGGGGATATAGGAAATATCTTCAGATAAAAACTGGAGAGATGCTTTTTGAGGAACTGCTTTGTGATGTGTGCATTCCACTCGGGGAATTATACCTCTTTTATCATAAGGCAGTGTTTGAACACTTTTCCTGTGAAACTGAAAAAGTGATATTTTGCAGCGTATTGAAGACTATGGAGAAAAGTGAATTATCCTGAAATAAAACCAAGAAACAAGCCTTCCAAGAAACTGCTCTCTGACGTATGCATTCATTTCAGAGAGTTAAAGCTTACCCTGCATTTTCCAGTTTGGAATCTCTGTCTTTGAGGAATCTGTGAAGGAATATTAAGTGGCTCCTGGTGGCTTGTGGTGAGAAAGGAAATGTCTTCCTTTGAAAACTGGAGAGAAGCGTTCTGAGAAACTGCTTCATGATGTGTGTATTCATCTCATAGAATTAAATCATTCTTTGGATCAAGCAGTTTGAAATCACTCTTTCTGTAGAACCTGAGAAAGGGCTTTTGGGAACGCTCTTAAGAATATGCTATGAAAAAAATTCCCTGCGAAAAAAACAAAAGGAAAATTTCCTTGAAACTGCTCTAGGCCACGTGAAGTTCACTAGCACTGTTAAGCTTCTGTTTTCATTGAGCAGTATTCTGAAACTGTTTTAGGTTAGTCAGCTAAGGGATACTCGGGAGTGCTTTGAGGCTTACAGTGAAAACGGAAATTTCTTTGAGGCTTATGGTGAAAATGGAAATTTCTTCAGATAGATACTGGAGAGAAGATTTCTGAGGAGCTGCTTTGTGACCTGTGCATTGCACTCACAGAGTTACATCTTTCTTCTCACAGAGGATTGGGGAATCCTGTTTGGAGAAAACACTATCAGGGGAAATTTGGGAGTATATGGATGGCTATGGTGAAAAAAAATTATCCTCAAAAAATAACTGGACAGAAGCTTTTTTGGGAAACTGGTTTGTGATAGATATGTCTATTCATCTCACATAGATAAAAGTTCCTTCTATTATGCAGTTTTGAAACTGCATCATGGATGGATTCCTGAAGGGATACTTGGGAGCACCTTCAGGCCTGTGAGGAAATAGGAGACCTCTTTGGATGAAAACTGGAGAGAAGCATTCTGAGAAACTACTTTGTGATGTGTGCATTCCACTGAGGGAGTTATACCTCTTTTCTAATAAGGCAGTGTTTGAGCACTGTTGCTGTAAAACTGAAAAAGTAATATTTTGCTGTGCATTGAACACTATGGCGAAAAGTGAAATATCCTGAAACAAAACCCAGAAAGAAGCTTTTCAAGAAACTGCTCTCTGGCATGTGCATTCATTTCAGAGAGTTAAAGCTTACACTACAATGCCCAGTTTGGAAACTCTGTCTTTGAGGAGTCTGTGAAGGGATATTAAGTGTCACACGGCAGCTTGTGGTAGGAAGGAAATGTCTTCCAACGTAAACTGGAAAGGATCATTCGAAACAAATTTTTGTGATGCGTGTATTCATCTCATAGAGTTAAATCATTCTTTGTGTTGAGCTGTTTGAATCACTGTTTCCATGGAACCTGAGAAAGGATATTTGAGAACGCTCTTAAGAATATGCTAAAAAGTAATACCCTCCGATAAAAACCAGAAGGAAACCTTCTGTGAAACTGCTCTAGGTCACATGAAGTCTTATCACCCAGTTAGCCTTCTGTTTTCATTGAGCAGAATACTAACAGTGTTTTAGGTTAGTCAGCTAAGGGATACTTGGGAGTGCTTTGAGGCTTATGGTGAAAAAGGTAATATCTTCAGATAGAAACTGGAGAGAAGATTTCCGAGAAGATGCTTTGTGATGAGTGCATTCAACACACAGAGTTTTGCTTTTCTTCTCAGAGAGGATTGGGGAATCCCGTTTGGAGAAACAGCTACCAGGGGACATTCGGGAGTACATGGATGGCTATGTTGAAAAAGGAAATATCCTCAGACAAAAACTGGAATGAAGCTTTCTGTGACAGTGTTTTGGGATAGATATCTCTATTCATCTCACATAGATAAAACTTTCCTTCTATTATGTAGTTTTGAGACTGCATCATTGACAGATTCATGAAGGGACATTCGGGAGAACATTCATCCCTGAGGGGAAATAGGAGACATCATCAGATAAAAACTGGAGAGAAATTTTCTGAGAAACTGCTTTGTGATGTTTGCATTCCATTCAGGGAGTTATCCCTCTTTTCTCATAAGGCAGTGTTTGAACACTGTTCCTGTAAAACTGAAAAAGTGATATTTTGCAGCGCATTGAAGACTATGGCAAAAAGTGAAATATCCTGAAATAAAACCTAGAAAAAAGCGTTCCAAGAAACTGTTCTCTGACATGTGCATTCAATTCAGAGAGTTAAAGCTTACACAACTTAACCCAGTTTGGAAACTCTGTCTTTGAGGAATCTGTGAAGGGATATTAAGTGGCACCCGGAGGCTTGTGGTGAGAAAGGAAACATCTTCCGATGAATACTGGAGAGAAGCTTTTGAAGCAACTGCTTTGTGATGTGCGTATTCATCTCATAGAGTTAAATCATTCTTTAGATTGATCAGTTTGAAATCACTGTTTCTGTGGAAACTGAGAAAGGATATTTCGGAACGCTCTTAAGAATATGCTGGAAATAAATTCCATCTGATAAAAACCAGAAGAAAACATTGTGTGAAACTGCTCTAGGTCACGGTAAGTCCTCTCTCACAGTTCAGCTTCTATTTTCATTGAGCAGTATTCTAACACTGTTTTAGGTTGGTCAACTAAGGGATACTCGGAAGCGCTTCGAGGCTTACGGTGAAAATGGAAATATCTTCAGATAGATGCTGGACAGAAGATTTCTGAGGAGATGCTTTGTGACATGTGCATTAACCTCACAGAGTTATGCTTTTCTTCTCATAGAGGATTGGGGAATTCCGTTTGAAGAAAAAGCTACCACAGGATAATAGGAAATATCTTTAAATAAAAACTGGAGAGAAGTTTTCTGAGAAAGTGCTTTGTGATGTGCAGATTCCACTCAGGGCGTTATAGCTCTTTTCTCATAATGCAGTGTCTGAAGGGCAGAGACACAACAAAAAAAGAGAATTTTAGACAAATATCCCTGATGAACATTGATGCAAAAATCCTCAATAAAATACTGGCAAACCGGATTCAGCAGCACATCAAAAAGCTTATCCACCATGATCAAGTGGGCTTCATCCCTGGGATGCAAGGTTGGTTCAACATTTGAAAATCTATTAACATAATCCAGCATATAAACAGAACCAAAGACAAGAACCACATGATTATCTCAATAGATGCAGAAAAGGCTTTTGACAAAATTCAACAGCCCTTCATGCTAAAAACGCTCAATAAATTCGGTATTGATGGAACGAACCTCAAAATAATAAGAGCTATTTATGACAAACTCACAGCCAATATCATATTATGCAGTTTTGAAACTGCGTCATGCACGAATTCATGAAGGGACATTCAAGATCACATTCATGCCTGCGGGGAAATAGGAAATATCTTCAGGTAAGTACTGGAAAGAAGTTTTGTGAGAAACTACTTTGTGATGTGTGCATTGCACTCAGGGAGTTATATCTCTTTTCTCATAAGGCAGTTTTTGAACACTGTTCCTCTAAAACTGAAAAAGTAATATTGGCCACGCGTTGAAGACTATAGTGAAAACCAAAATATCCTGAAATAAAACCCAGAAAGAAGCATTCCAAGAAACTTCTCTCTGACGTGTGCATTCATTTCAGAGATAAACCTGGCACTACGTTCCTTAGTTTGGAAACTCTGTCTTTGAAGAATCTGTGAAGGGATATTAAGTGGTGCTTGGAGACTTGTGGTGAGAAAGGAAATGTCTTCCATTGAAAATTGGAGAGAAACTTTCAGAGGAATTGCTTGTGATGTGTGAATTCATCTCACAGCGTTAAATCATTCTTTGGATTGAGCAGTTTGAAATCACTGTTTCTGTGGAACCTGAGAAAGGACATTTGTGAATGCTCTTAAGAACATGCTGAAAAGGTAATGCTCTCCAATAAAACCAGAAGGAAACTTTCTGTGAAACTGCTCTAGTTCACGTGAATTCCACTCACACAGTTAACCTTCTGTTTTCCTTGAGCTGTATTTTAACACTGTTTTATGTTAGTCAGCTAAGGGATAGTGGGGAGCGCTTTGAGGCTTACAATGAAAACGGAAATATCTTCAGATAGATACTGGAGAGAAGATTTCCGAGGAGCTTCTTTATGACGTGTGCATTCCACTCACAGAGTTATACTTTTCTTCTCATAGAGGATTGGGGAATTACATTTGGAGAAAAAGCTACCAGGTGACAATCGGGTGTATAAGCATGGCTATGGTGAAAAAGGAAATATCCTTAGACAAAAACTGGAAAGAAGCTTTCTGTGAAACTGTTTTTTCATAGATATGTGTATTCATCTCACACAGATAAAACTTTCTTTCTATTACGCAGTTTGGAAACTGCGTCATGGACGGATTCGTGAAGGGACATTCGGGAGCACATTCAGATCTGTGGGAGATAGGAAATATCTCCAGATAAAAACTGGAGAGAAGCTTTCTGAGAAACTGCTTTGTGATGTGTGCATTCCACTTAGGGAATTATACCTCTTTTCTCATAAGGCAGTGTTTGAACATTGTTCCTGTAAAACTGAAAAAGTGATATTTTGCAGCACATTGAAGACTAAGGCGAAAAGTGGCATATCAGAAAATAAAACCCAGAAAACAGCATTCGAAGAGACTGCTCTCTGACGTGTGCATTCATTTCAGAGAGTTAAAGCTTACACTACTTTGCTCGGTTTGGAATCTCTGTCTTTGAAGAGTCTGTGAAGGGATATTAAGTGGCGCCTGGATGCTTCTGGTAAGAAAGCAAAAGCCTTCCAATGAAAACTGGAGAGAAGGTTTTGGAGCAATTGCTTTGAGATGTCTGTATTCATCTCCAAGAGTTTAATCAGTCTTTGGATTCAGCAGTTTGAAATCACTGTTTCTGTGGCACCTGATAAAGGGGACTTGGGAATGCTCTTAAGAATATACTGAAAAAGAATTACCCTTCGATAAAAAAACAGAAGGAATCTTTCTGAGAAACTTCTCTAGGTCATGTGAAGTGCAATCACACAGTTAAACTTCGGTTTTCATTGAGAAGTATTCTAACACTGTTTGAGGTCATTCAGCTAAGGGATTCTCGGGAGCGCCTTGAGGCTTATGGTGAAAACGGAAATATCTTCAGATAGATACTGTACAGAAGATTTCCGAAGAGCTGCCTTTTGCACTGTGCATTCCACTCACAGAGTTATACTTTTGTTCTTATAGAGGATTGGGAATCCCATTTGGAGAAAAAGCTGTCAGGGGACATTCCGGATTATCTGGACCACTATGGTGAAAAAGGAAGTATCCTCAGACAAAAACTGGAAAGAAGCGTTCTCTGAAACTGTTTTGGAAAGATATGTCTATTTACCACACATAGAAAAGACTTTCATTCTATTACACAGTTTTGAAACTGCATCCTGGACGAATTCGCGAAGGGACATTCAAGAACACATTCAGGCCTGTGGAGAAATAGGACATACTTCCAGATAAAAACTGGAGAGAAACTTTCAGAGAAACTGAAATCTGATGTGTGCATTTCACTCAGGAAGTTATAACTCTTTTCTCATAAGACAGTGTTTCAACTCTGTTCCTGTAAAACTGAAAAAGTGATATTTAGTAGCGCAATGAAGACTATGGCAAAAAGTGACATATCCAGAAATGAAACCCAGAAAGAAGCATTCCAAGAAACTACTCTCTGACTTGTGCATTAATTTCAGAGAGTTAAAGCTTACACTAAATTGCCCAGTTTGGAAACTGTCTTTGAGTAATCTATGAAGTGATATTAAGTGGCGCCCAGAGGCTTGTGATGAGAAAGAAAACGTCTTCCGATGAAAACTGGAGAGAAGCTTTCAGAGAAACTGCTTTGTGATGTGTGCAATCATCTCATAGAGGTAAATCGTTCTTTGTATTGAGCAGTTTGAAATCACTGCTTCTGTGGATCCTGAGAAAGGACATTTGGGAATGCTCTTAAGAATATGCTGAAAAAGAAATACCCTCCGATAAAAAACAGAAGGAAACTTTCTGTGAAACTGCTCGATGTCACGTGAAGTCCATTCACACAGTTAAGTTCTGGTTTCATTGAGCCGTATGGTAACACTGTTTTCGTTACTCAGCTAAGGGATACTTGGGAATGCTTTGAGGCTTGCGGTGAAAACGGAAATATCTTCAGACAGATATTGGAGAGAAGATTTCCGAGGAGCTGCTTTGTGACATGTGGATTCCACTCACAGAGTTATATACTTTTTTTCTCATAGAGGATTGGGGAGTCCCATATAGAGAAAAAGCTACCAGGGGACATTTAGGAGTATATTCATGGCTATGGTGAAAAAGGAAATATCCTCAGAAAAAAACTTGAAAGAAGCATTCTCTGAAACTGCTTTGTGATAGATATGTCTATTTATCACACATAGAAAAAGTTTCATTCTATTACGCAGTTTTGAAACTGTGTTATGGACGAATTGGGGAAGGTACATTCGGGAGCACATTCAGGCCTGTGGGGAAATAGGACATATCTCCAAATAAAAACTGGAGAGAAGCTCGCAGAGAAAGTGATTTCTGATTTGGGAATTCCACTAACCGAGTTATACCTCTTTCCTCATAAGGCAGTGTTTCAACACTGTTCCTGTAAAACTGTAAAAGTGATATTTTGCAACGCATTGAAGACTATGGTGAAAAGTGAAATATCCAGAAATAAAACCCAGAAAGAAGCGTTCCAAGAAACTATTTCTGACGTGTGCATTCATCTGAGAGAGTTAGAGCTTACACTACATTGCCCAGCTTGGAAACTCTGTCTTTGATGAATCTGTGAAGGGATATTCAGTGGCACCCAGAGCCTTGTGGTGAGAAAGAAAATGTCTTCCAATGAAAACTGGAGAGAAGCTTTCAGAGCAACTGCTTTGTGATGTGTGTATTCATCTCATAGAGGTAAATCATTCTTTGGATTGAACAGTTTGAAAACACTGCTTCTGTGGAACCTGAGAAAGGACATATGGGAAGGCTCTTAAGAATATGCTGAAAAAGTAATACCCTCCAATAAAAACCGAAGGGAAACTTTCTGTGAAACTGCTCTAGTTCACATGAATTCCACTCGCACAGAGAAGCTTCTGTTTTCGTTGAGCAGTATTTTAACACTATTTTAAGTTAGTCAGCTAAGGGATATTTGGCAGCACTTTGAGGCTTATGGGGAAAACAGAAATATATTCAGATAGACACTAGAGAGAAGATTTCTGTGGAGCTGTTTTGTGACATGTGCATTCCACTCACAGAATTATACTTTTCTTCTCATAGAGGATTGGGGAATCCCGTTTGGAGAAAAAGCTACCAAGGGACATTTGAGAGCATATGGATGGATACGGTGAAAAAGGAAATATCCTCAGACAAAAACTGGAAAGAAGCGTTCCCTGAAACTGCTTTGTGAAAGATATGTCTATTTATCATACATATAAAAGACTTTCATTCTATTATGCAGTTTTGAAACTGCGTCCTGGATGAGTTAGCAATGGGACATTTGGGAACACATTCAGGCCTGTGAGGAAATAGGACATATCTCCAGATAAAAACTGGAGAGAAGCTTTCTGAGAAACCGCTTTGTGATGTGTGCATTCCACTCAGGAAGTTATACCTCTTTTCGCATAAGACAGTGTTCCAACTCTGTTCCTGTAAAACTGTAAAAGTGATATTTAGCAGCGCAATAAGACTATGGCAAAAAGTGACAGATCCAGAAATAAAACCCAGAAAGAAGCATTCCAAGAAACTGCTCTCTGATGTATGCATTCATTTCAGAGAGTTAAAGCTTACACTACGCTGCCTAGTTTGGAAACTCTGTCTTTGAGGAATTTGTGAAGGGATATTAAGTGGCTCTCGGAGGCTTGCGGTGAGAAAGGAAATGACTTCCGATGAAAACTGGAGAGAAGGTTTCGGAGAAACTGCTTTGTGATGTGTGCATTCATCTCATAGAGGTAAATCGTTCTTTGGATTCAGCAGTTTGAAATCACTGCTTATTTGGAAAATGAAAAAGGACATTTGGGAACTCTCTTTGGAATATGCTGAAAAAGAAATACACTCTGATAAAAACCAGAAGGAAACTTTCTGAGAAACTGCTCTACATCATGTGAAGTCCACTCGCACAGTTAAGCTTCTGTTTTCATTGAGCCATATTCTAACACGGTTTTAAGTTAGTCAGCTAAGGGATACTCGGGAGCGCTTTGAGGATTATGGTAAAAAAGGAAATATCTTCAGATAAATACTGGATAGATGATTTCCAAGGAGTTGTTTGTGACGTTTGCATTCCACTCACAGAGTTACACGTTTCTTCTCATACAATTTTGGGGAATCCAGTTTTTAGAAAAAGCTCCTAGGGGACATTCGGGAGTATATGGACAGCTATGGTGAAAAAGGAAATCTCCTCAGACAAAAATTGGAAAGAAGCTTTCTATGAAATTGCTTTGTGATAGATATGTCTATTCATCTCACATAGACAAAACTTTCTTTCTGTTACGCAGTTTTGAACTCCGTCATGGACGGACTCACGAAGGGACATTCGGGAGCACATTCAGGCCTGTGGTGAAATTGGAGATATCTTCAGATAAAAACCGGAGAGAAGATTTCTGAGAAACTGCTTTGTGATGTGTGCATTCCATTCAGGGATTTATACCTCTCTTCTCGTAAGGAAGTGTTTGAACACTGTTCTTGTTAAACTGGAAAACTGATATTTTGGAGCTCATTAAAGACTATGGCGAAAAGTGAAATATCCGGAAATAAAACCCAGAAAAAAGCATTCCAAGAAACTGCTCTCTGACGTGTGCATTCATTTCAGAGGGTTAAAGTTTACACTACTTTGCCCAGTTTGGAAATTCTGTCTTTGAGGAATCTGGGAAGGGATATTAAGTGGCGCCTGGAGGCTTGTGGTGAGAAAGGAAACTTCTTCCGATGAAAACTGGAGAGAAGCTTTCAGAACTACTGCTATGTGGTGTGTGTATTCATCTCATGGAGTTCAATCATACTTTGGATTGAGCTGTTTGAAATCACTGTTTTTGTGGAACCTGAGAAGGGACATTTGAGAATGCTCTTAAGAACACAGTGAAAAAGTAATACCCTCCAATTAAAACCAGAAGAAAACTTTCTGTGAAACTGCTCTATGTCACGTGAAGTCCACTCACACAGTTAAGCTTCTGTTTTCATTCAGCAGTATTCTAACACTGTTTTAGGTTAGTCAGCTAAGGGATACTCAGGAACACTATGAGGCTTACGGTGAAAACAGAAATAACTTCAGACATATACTGGAGAGAAGATTTCCGAATAGCTGCTTTGTGAAGTGTGCATTCCACTCACAGAGTTATACTTTTCTTCTCATCGAGGATTGGGGGATCCTGTTTGGAGAAAAAGCTACCAGGGGACATTCGGGAATATATCAATGACTGTGGCGAAAATAGGAATATCCTGAGACAGAAACTGGAAAGAAGCTTTCTGTGAATTGCTTTGTGATAGATACATCTAATCGTCTCACATAGATAAAAATTTCTTTCTATTAAGCACTTTTGAAACTGCATCATGGACGGATTCACGAAGGGGCATTCGGGAGTACATTCATACCTGCAGGGGAGTAGGAGATATGTTCAGATAAAAACTGGAGAGAAGCTTTCTGAGAAACTGCTTGGAGATGGGGGCATTCCACTCAGGGAGTTGTACCTCTTTTCTCATAAGGCAGTGTTTGAACACTGTTCCAGTAAAACTGAAAAAGTCATATTTTGCAGCTCATTGAAGACTATGGCAAAAAGTGAAATATCCTGAAATAAAATCCATAAAAAATCATTCCAAGAAACACTTCTCCAACGTGTGCATTCATTTCAGAGACCTCAGCTGACACTACATTGCCCAGTTTGGAAACTCTGTCTTAGAGGAATCTGTGAAGGGATATTAAGAGGCGTTAGGAGGCTTGTGGTGGGAAACGAAACGTCTTCCGATGAAAAACGTAGAGATGCTTTCAGAGCAACTGATTTGTGATGTGTGTGTTCATCTCATAGAGTTAAATCATTCTTTGATTTGAGAAGGTTGAAATCACTGTTTCTGTGGAACCTTAGAAAGGACTTTTGGGAACGCTCTAAGAATATGCTGAAAAAGAAATACCCTGTGATAAAAACGAGAAGGACTCTTTCAGTGAAACTGCCCTAGGTCACATGAAGTCCACTTGCACAGTTAAGTTTCTGTTTTCATTGAGCAGTATTCTAACACTGTTTTAGGTTAATCAGCTAAGGGATACTTGGGATCGCTTTGAGGCTTATGGTGAAAACGGAAATATCTTCAGATAGACACTGGACACAATATTTCCGAGGATCTGATTTGTGACGTGAGCATTCCACCCACATGGCTACACTTGTCCGTCATAGAG
>NC_037678.1:35159871-35161176 GCF_003255815.1 Theropithecus gelada | reverse complement strand
CTAACAACAAGGCCTGAAGTGGAGCTGCCATCTGTGAAATCCGAGCAGAAGAGTCCACACGGGTTAAAGACACGAAGAAAGACAGGGAAACAACTGCTCACAGAGAAGAACAATCTGGCCCAGCCAGGGTCTGTCTCCTCAAGTTGTCTGGGCAACGAGGGAGTGGGACGGAGGGAGGGAGGGAGGGAGGGCCTCCGAGCCTCATGTCAAACAATAAATGATAATAAAATAAAAGGAAGTTAAAAAAACATTACGCATCATTCGTAGCATCACTGACGCCTCGAAAGGCGAGAGGCATGTGTTTATGTCACTGTGGGACTGTTTGCTTTTTTCTTTTTTCTTTTTTCCTTCCCTCTTTTCCCGGAAACTCACTTTTTTTTTTTTTTTTTTTTTTTTTTTTTTTTGAGACGGAGTCTCGCTCTGTCGCCCAGGCTGGAGTGCAGTGGCCGGATCTCAGCTCACTGCAAGCTCCACCTCCCAGGTTTACGCCATTCTCCCGCCTCAGCCTCCCGAGTAGCTGGGACTACAGGCGCCCGCCACCTCGCCCGGCTAGTTTTTTTTTTGTATTTTTTAGTAGAGACGGGGTTTCACAGTGTTAGCCAGGATGGTTTCGATCTCCTGACCTCGTGATCCGCCCATCTCGGCCTCCCAAAGTGCTGGGATTACAGGCTTGAGCCACCGCGCCCGGCCGGAAACTCACTTTTTAATTATTTCATTTTCCTGTTCTTTCTTTTTTTTTTTAATTTTTAATTTTACTTTCATTTTTACTTTTACTTTTAATTTTTTGAGAGGTTGTCTCGCTCTCTCGCCCAGGCTGGTGGACAGTGGCGCGATCTCGGCTCACTGCAACCTCCGCCTCCCAGGTTCAAGTGATTCTCCTGCCTCAGCTCGGCCTCCCCAGTACCTGGGATTACAGACGCGCACGACCATGCCCGGCTAATTTTTGATATTTTGACTAGAGACGGACGGGGTTTCACCATACTGGCCCTGCTGGTCTGACCGCCTCGTGATCCAGCGATCCACCACCCTCGCCGTTCCAAAGTGCTGGGATGACAGGCTTGAGCCACCGCGCCGGGCCTAGTTATTACTTTTATTTCATTTCTAATTTTTAATTGTACGTATGCATGTATGTATGTATGTATGTATGTATGTATGCATGCATGCATGCATGTCTCTATCCTTTCTTTTTTTGAGACGGACAGAGAGAGACAGTGAGAAACAGAGAGAGAGAGAGAGAGAGAGAGAGAGAGAGAAAGAAACAGGCGGGGGAGGGGAGAGAGAGAGACCAACAGACAGAAGGACAGG
>NC_037678.1:35024660-35159807 GCF_003255815.1 Theropithecus gelada | reverse complement strand
AGAGGGGGGGGGGGGAGAGAGAGAGAGAGAGAGAGAGAGAGAGAGAGAGAGAGAGAGAGAGAGCAAGAGCGAGCTCCCCTTGGGCCTCAATGGTCTTTGCAATGTTCTTTCACAGATTCTGCAAACACAGTGTTTCCAACATTTGGAATCCAAAGAAAACTGTAACTCTGTAACGTGTCTCCACAGATCAGTAATCACTTCCGATGATAGTTTATTTCTGTTTTTTATCTGGGGAGTATCGGTTTTTCTCCATAGGTTTCAAGGGGCTCCTAAAGTCCCTTCGCAGATTCCATTAAGAAGAATATTTCCAAACCGACGTATCAAAAGAATGTTTTCAGTTTGTGAGAGGAATCCCCACATTACAAGACCGTTTCACACATAGGTTCTTTTTGGTTTTTATCTGGGGAGAATCTGTTTTTCACCCTAGGCCTCAATTGCAGCCCACATTCTTTTCACACATTCTACTAAAAGAGGGCTTCCAATCCGCGGAGTCCAAATAAAGTTAATACCTCTGTGCGAGGAATCCACACACAAAGCAGTTTCTCAGATAGCTTCCTTCTAGTTGTTATCAGGAAATATGCGCTTTGCCACCATTGGCCTCCAAGGAGTCCCAAATATCCTTTTGCAGATGATGCAACCTAAGTGTTTCCAACCTGCTGCACCGAAAGACGGGTTTAACTCTGTGAGATGAATCCATATATCACAAAGCCAAGTCACAGATAGCTTCTTTCTACTGCTTCTCTGGGGATATTTGATATTTGATTTTTCAACATAGGCCTCAATGGGCTCCCAAATATGCCTTGGCAAATTCTAGAAAAAGCGTGTTTCCAACACGTGAATGAAAAGAAAGGTTTAACTCTGTGAGATGAATCCCATCACGCAAAGCGGTTTCACAGATCGTTTCTTCATGGCTTTTACCGAGGGGATAATCTGGTTTTGACAACCGGAATTCATGGGCTTTAAAATGTCTTCGCACACATTCTACAAAAAGAGCATTTCCAACCTGCTGAATCTCTCTCTCACACACACACACACACACACACACACACACACACACACACACAGACACAAACAACAGGTTCTACGCTGGCTGGGAGATAAATCCAGACATCACGAAGCCGTTTCAATGAAATATTCTCTCTGGTCTTTGTCTGGGGATATTCAGTTTTTCACCATAGGCCTCAAGGGCTCCCAGATGTCCCTTCGGAATCTCTACAGAGAGAGTGTCTCCAACCTGCCTAATCAAAAGACCCTGGAAATCTTAAGTGTGCAGAGTGTTAGTTTTTAGAAAGATTTCAGAAAGCTTCCAGCAGTCACGACCACTTGGAAGACTAAGATAGTAAGATCACCTGTAGGAGCCCCGGAAAGTCGAGGGTTCCGTGAGTTGAGATTGCATTCTTACACTCCCACTTGCATCAAAATATGAAAATAAATAAATGGTCTATGTAAAACAACAGCAACTTCTCTGTGTAGAAAGAGGGGCAAGAAAAGTAAAACAAAACGAAGAGCAACTGAAAATACTGTGGAACCAATAGGAGAGGAAGAAACAACATAGTAAAAAAGCGACACCTAGTGAATGCAAGTGATACTGCTGCTCACCAAAGTCATCTGGTCTAACTTAGAAATCCCAAGTTGAAGGTCAACTACAACGCTTCCCGCGGACATATGGGGGTCATGGCGACCCGAGATCTGAGACCTGGGGCCTTAGACCCTGGTCTTCCAGACAAACAAGCTGGCGGCCATGACAACAGGATGTTGCTTTCTTCCCACAGGCGGTCGACTTGCAGAATGATCAAGAAACCAAATGCAAGCATCGAATCCATCTGGTCCACACTAAAGGCCAAAGTTGGAGCTCGGGGACGGAAGCGGTCAGACCCAGTTGGAAACTTATCACATAGAACTGGCCCACCTTTGAGGCCATCTAACTCAGCAGATCTGCCAGCCATTCCCCCGCGATCTGCTGGCTGACCTGGGCAAGGCAGAGGAGGAAAAACACACGGGTGGTGACTGGCAAGTTTTCACCCCCCGTGCACCTGGGGCGGAGAGAGGGACTGTGACCCCAACGTACACCTACGGGCACGCGCGAGCACTACTCCTACAGGGACTGCAGGGTCACAACCTCCAACACCCGTGCCTCAGTCGTTCTCACCAGGCTCATGGAATCCGGTCCCAGCTAGTGGAGGAATTCCCAGAGGGGTGGTGGGAAAGAAACTCAATCAGAGAAGTGGAACGTGGAGCAGGGGAGCCAACCCTACCTCAGCAACCCCCAGCACTGCATCCTGGAAAGCCCGCGGGTTGGGACCAGCGCCTCCCAAATGCACGGTGGGCACAGATGGACTCGAGAGAGAGACACCCAGTGCATGCTCCGGGGCTCAGGGGCGGGTGGGCATGAGCAGACCCGGGAACGAAGTCCCCATGGGCAAAAGGAGGGAAGAAGGAAGGTTGATGTTGTTATGCCCAGACCGTTTATTCCCTGAAGAAGACCACCAGAGTCCAGAGTCAAAGCTAAGCAGCAAGGATCTTTATTACAGGTTCAAACCTGGAACTCTCCCTCGCTCGCAAAACGAGACGGGCAGGAGAGCTCCCCCACTGAGCTCCAAGCAGTGTTATATAGTCTAAGAAAACTGGGCATAGAGTTATTATACAAATCAGATATATGATTGGCTAGTGTTTGAACAAGGCGATTTGGCTAACTATGATTGGTTCCCGCCATTTCTGATATTTTGGTTCAAACTTTGAGGCGGGAGAGTAGGTTTATGGCAGCAAGAGTTTATCTTACTTAAACACGTCTTGTGACCTTGCCTCAGAACTTACAAAATCTCTGGTATGTGCAAAACAAAATCTCTGGTACGTGCAGAAAACCAGGTACTCACAGAACTTACGAAATCTCTGGTATGTGCAAAGATTAGACAGCAGAACAAGGGTGTAGCGGGTGGGGGGCGGGTACACGTCTATCTTTGTGTCCTTTCAATGTCAGGGCTCAATTACACAGGACACGCCACAAACTCAGGTTTCCCGCACACTGGTTGGGAGACCCTTGTGTGAAGGACTGACTTTCAATAGGTTGCAGTAAGGGAGCTGCTCTGCTCCTTAGGAAACTCTGACCCAGAAGCAGGGCGTCTGTGAATAGTTTAGCATCAGATTCCCCATAAACTCGCTACGTGATGGGCCAAGGGGCAACCGCCTTTCTAGCCACAGCCGTTTTTTAGGACTAGGGGCTATCTGCACCGGAGCCCGGTCTCCGCGGCGCAGAGGGGCGGAGCCTCTGGCAGGTAGAAAGGGTGGCGGACCGGCTATCTGAGGCCAACCGAGGCTGGGCAGGGCTGCCACATCCTTCCTCCTTGGTGACATTCTGACCTAGAGGCCTTCAGTCATAATCCCACAGATGGTAACTTCACCCCATTGGCTCCTCAGCCAAGCACATACACCAAATGTCTGAACCTACCGTTCCTCTCATACCGAGCAGGATTACCATGGCAACAACACATGGGGAACAACAGATGGAGAACACACGCAGTAAAACTAACCTGTCTCACATGGGTCTAACCATGATGCTTTCCAAGGCATGCACTCCACTTTTGGGTGAATCCATTCCACCTTGCCTTGCCCTTCACAAAGAAAAGAGAACTCACCGGCCGTGGTGGCTCAAGCCTGTAATCCCAGCACATTGAGAGGCTGAGGCGGACGAATCATCTGAGATCAGGAGTTCTAGCCCAGCGTGGCCAGCATGGTTAAACCTTGTCTCTATGAAAATACAAAAAAAGGCCGGGCGCGGTGGCTCAAGCCTGTAATCCCAGCACTTTGGGAGCCCGAGATGGGCGGATCATGAGGTCAGGAGATCGAGACCATCCTGGCGAACACGGTGAAACCCCGTCTCTACTAAAAAATACAAAAAACTAGCTGGGCGTGGTGGCGGGCGCCTGTAGTCCCAGCTACATGGGAGGCTGAGGCAGGAGAATGGCGTGAACCCGGAGGGGGAGCTTGCAGTGAGCTGAGATCTGGCCACTGCACTTCAGCCCGGGCGACAGAGGAAGACTCCATCTCAAAAAAAAAAAAAAGAAAAGAAAAAAAAAAGAAAATACAAAAAAATGGCGGGTATAACAGCGGGTGCCTGTAATCCCAGGTACTTGGTAGACTGAGGCAGGAGAATCGCTTGAAGCCAGAAGACGGATGTTGCAGTGAGCTGAGATTGTTCCATTGGGCCCCAGCCTGAGCGACTGAGTGAGACTTCATCTCGAAAATAAATAAATAAATAATAAAAGAAAAGAGAATAGGGAGACATGAGACATTAACCAACGTATGCAAGATGAACATTGGTTCGGTATGCAAAGGCGGGACAACTTAGCAAAGGCGGGAAGACTCAAAGTGAGGAGGAGACTTCCCAGTCATAGGTAGTTAACGGACAAATGGTTGCATTCTTTTGAGTTTATGATTAGCCTCTCCAAAGGAGGCAATCAAATACGCATTTATCGCTGTGAGCAGAAGAATGACTTTGAATAGAATGGAAGGCAGGATGGCCCTAAGCAGTTTCCAGCTTGACTTTTCTCTTTTGTTTAGCGATTTAGAAGCCCCAATATTTATTTTTCTTTCACACAATTTTAAAAACACAGATAGAAGTGTTCATGCTTATTAAAAAAACTAAAGAGAAAAAGAAAAACAAATGATAGGCCAGGTGCTCTGGCTTATGTTGTAATCCGAGCACTTTAGGAGGCCGAGGTGGGTGGATTACCTGAGGTCAGGAGTTGGAGACCTCACTGGCCAACATGGCGACACCAAGTCCCTACTAAAAATACAAAAATTATCTGGGCGTAGTGGCGGGCGCCTGTAATTCCAGCTACTGGGGAGGCTGAGGCAGGAGAATCGCTTGAATCCGGGAGGCAGAGGTTGCAGTCAGCCAAGATGGCGCCACTGCACTTCAACCTGGGCGACAAGAGGGAAACGCCCTCTGAAAAATAAATAAATAAATAAATCAGGCCCAGCCTCGGTGGAGGTTTCCTAGGCAACAAGGCATTGGGGGAGGAAGGGAAGAAGTGCCTCTGAGATCTGGGTGGGGCCCGAGAGAAACCAGTTTTCCCTGGCTGTGCGCAGGTGGCCAGAAGTTTTGCTGTGATGCCTACATTTTCAATAACTGACCACTAGGTGACGCCAAATGACAACCGAACGACATGCCAGTCTGCACTGAGTGGAATCCCTGGTTTAGGGGTTGTGGAAAAAGAAAGACATGGAGGAACATAGGGTCGCCGATCTTCTGATCTCTCTTGGATTACGTTTCTGGGCCCAGGGCACCCTCCCAGACAGTCCCCACAGCTCTTCAACCAGTGCCTCTAGGAAAAGATTATCACTTCTCAGAAAACACTCAGGCACGCACGTGCGCTCACGTGAGCACCCCATATGCACAAAAGTTTATATCATGATAGTGAGCTTTCTTTTGCAAAATGCCTTTGTGATGCGTTTCATTAGATAGTATTGTTGAAAATATCCAATTATAGGACTCTGCACAGTAGCTCATGCTTGTAATCCCAGGACTTACTTCTGGAGACCAAGGTGGGAGGATGGATAGAGGCTAGGAGTTTTGGACCAACCTGGGAAACACATCTAGAGAGATTACCACTACTTTAAAAACATTGCCGAGCATTGTGGCACATTCCTATATTCTCAGCTACTCAGGACGCTGAGGCAGAAAGATTGCTTAAGCCCAGAATTCAACGTTTCAGCGAGTGAGCTGTGCTCAGGCGACCAGAGCTTTTTCTGTTCTGTGATGCTTATATTTTCAATAACGGTCGTCGCTAGGTGTCGCCCAACGACAACCAAAACACGTGTCATCCTGGAATACGTGGAATCCCTGATGGAGGGGTAGGAGAGGAAGTGGGATGGACACGAGGTCATCGGTTTTCTCGTGATTCCCCTTGCACAACATTTCTGTGTGCAGAACATCCTCCCAAAAAGTTTTCAAAACTATTCAACCAAAGCCCCTGAGAAAAACAGTCACACTCTCTGCCCATCGGATTGGATCATCCGGAACTTCCATTTGTCCAGAGAGGAATTCTCCACTGGAGTGTGTCATAGGTTACGGGTAGAGGCAGAGGCTACCTCAGACAGAAATCCAGTCTATAGACTTTCACAGTAGACCCTAGGTTCAATCTCTCACAAACTCAGAGTAGCAATATCTATCACCTTAGAATGAAAGGCATGAAATGCGTGCTCTGAAACAAGCCATTCACAGAGGAGATGATTTACACGCTCATTCTTGTCCCTAGGTCAGTTGTTTCGTCCAAAATGCCCATTACTCAATAGTTCACGGTCTCGTGAACCAGTTAGGAATCTTGTTCTATGAATCCTGGAGTCTCAATGTTTTACATCATCATCGGAACATGAATGTTATCCTAGACTGAAAGCAATGAGGTTCCATTTCTCAGAAAACACACACCTATACAAACAGGCAAGCATGTATACACACACATGCACACATCATATCTATACAATTTTACACTGTGATAGTGAGCTTTCTTTCCCTAGAGAACTTCGTAATAGGTTTCACTAGATAGTATTGTTTAAAATATCAAATTATAGGTGCTGAGTGTGGTGATTTATGCCTCTAGTCCCAACACGGTGCAGGCCAAGCTAGGAGAATTGCTTGAGGTGGGGAGCATGAGACCAGCCTGGAAAACAGGAAAATCTCATCTCTACTAAAAATAAAACAAAATTAGCTAGGTGTTGTGGTTGTGCACCTATAGTCTTAGCTGCTTAAGAGATTGAGGCAACGATTACTTAAGACAAGGAGTTTGAGATCCTATGATACCCACTCCCACAATGCTGCTGTGGCCCGTGAATTTGCTACATGATCAATGACACGGAAGGAACATGATTACAGAATTCATGGCCAAAAAAAATAAATAAATAAAAAGGAAAAAATTTGTGGATAAATCTCTCTCACTGGGTAAATTACGAAAAGATATGTATGTTCTATGTGAATGCCCACCAAGGGTTAACAGCATCAGAGCAGGATTTTGATAATCATGTGGACAAAATGACTTGTTCTGTGAGTATGGGTCATTCTTATTTCCCTGCCACCCCCATCGTCACCCGATGGGCTAATAAACAATGTGAACATAGTAGCAGAAATAGAAGCAATGCATGGGCTAAGCAACATGAACTTTGAATCCCAAAGGCCAGTCTGGCTACAGTTAATTCTGAATGTTTAATTTGACAGCAGCACAGATTAACACTGTGCCTTTGATATGATATGACATCATTTCTAGGGTGATCACCAAACACCTGGTAGTAAAATTATTACATTGAATAACTTTTATAATATAGGGGGCAACAGTTTGTACTCACTGGAGTAGGCTCTTACCAAGGATATAAATTTGCTTTCCGTGCATGGAATTCTTCAGTCAAAACCACCCTCCATGGACTCACAGAATCCCTCATCCATCCCCATGATATTCCACATAGTATTGTTCAGACAAAGAAACTCACTTCACAGTCAAAGTGTAGCAATGTGCTCATTTTTATGGAAGTCAATGGACTTACTGTGCTTTCCATTACCCTGAAGCAACCAACTTTAAAGAGTGATGAAATGACCTTTTGAAATGTTGGTTAAAGCACCAAGTAGATGAAAAAATTTCTTAACAATGAAACCAACTTCTTCAGAAGGTGATACATGCTCTGCATCAGCATCCAACCTATGGTACCATTTCCCCCATAGTCAAGATTTATGAGTCTAAAACTAAAGAGGTGAAAATGGGGGTGGCATCACTCATGATTGCCCCTCATGACCCTCTAGCAATAATTTTGGTTCTGCTCCCGTGACTATACTCTGCGGGCCTAGAGATCTCAGTTCCAGAATAAGAATTGCTTCCCCACACAGATTAAGTGATTCCATTGAACTGAAAATTAACAATGCCACTGTGCTACTTTGGGATCCTCAGGCCTCTGAGTCAACAGACTTAGAAGGGAGTTATGGTGTTACCTGGGGTAATAAACTTAGAATACCAAGGGAAAAATTAAAATACCAATCCACAATGAAATAATGAAGAGTATGTCAGAAATACATAGTATTAGAATGTACTGTAATTAAGGTCAATGGAAAATTACCAGAACACAATCCAGGAAAGAATAAAAACAACAAATACTCGTTAGGAATAAAAGTTTGGGTCACAACTCTGAGTAAAGAACCACAACCAGCTCAGATACTTGCTAAATGTAATACATCATGGATAGTAGAAAGTCGTTAGAAATACAAACTACAATCACATGACCAGTGATATACATGAGGACTATAATTGCCATGATGATGGCCTTCCTATATAGTTAAGACTATATTCTTGTTTCTGTATGCATATGTTAACCAAATATTGCTGTTTTTGCTCTTCTATTATTCTTTGCCATGTAAAATAATGTTTATTACTTTTATATCAGCATTTAATTAATGTTCAATTTATATCTTGCTCTTTAATCAGGAAAAAAGTAAACATTATCCAAGAGCTTTACCTCACCTTCTGGAAAAGAGATTATTGCATTTTTTGTTATTCTTGGAATAGATGCAGCGTATTTGTTGGAACTATCACCTTTTTATTGTCTTCATTTAGAAATTAATATAAGAGCATATGTATAAGTGTCAATATGATGAGGGGTGTACTTATAATAATTAATTTTAGTTGTCTGCTTACATAAATTAAAGAATATCTGGAGACTGCCAGACATGCATGGTAGTTCATCCCTGTAATCCTACCACTTTGGGAGGTTGAGGCAGGAGTTGCTCGAGCCTAGAATCTCGAGAACATCTTGAGCAAGATAACAAGATTCTGTCTCTGCAAAACCATAAAAAAATCATAAAACATACAAAAAAGATCTATTCAGAAATTTAATTTCTCTCTGGTTTGGTCTAGGCGGGTTGTATGTGTCCAGGAGTTTATCCATTTCTTCTAGATTTTCCAGTTTATTTGCATAGAAGTGTTTACAGTATTATCTGATGACGTTTGTATTTCTGTGGGATCGGTGGTGATATCTTCTTTACCATTTTTATTGTGTCTATTTCATTCTTCTCTCTTTTCTTCTTTATTACTCTTGCTAGCTATTTACCTATTTTGTTGATCCTTTCAAAAAACCAACTCCTGGATTCATTGATTTTTTGAAGGATTTTTTGTGTCTCTATCTCCTTTAGTTCTGCTCTGATCTCAGTTATTTCTTGCCTTCTGCTAGCTTTTGAATTTGTTTGCTCTTGGTCCTCTAGTACTTTCCATTGTTATGTTAGAGTGTCTATTTTAGATCTTTCCTGCATTCTCTTGTGGGCATTTAGTGCTATAAATTTCCCTCTACATACTGCTTTACATATGTCCCAGAAATTCTGGTTTATTGCGTCTTCGTTACCATTGATTTCAAAGAACATCTTTATTTCTGCCTTCATTTTGTTATTTATCCAGTAGTCATTCAGGAATAGGCTGTTCAGTCGTTGTGCAGTTTTGAGTGAGTTTCTTAATCCTGAGTTCTGATTTGATTGCACTGTGGTCTGAAATGCAGTTTGTTGTGATATCTGTATTTCTACATTTGCTGAGGAGTGTTTTACTTCCAATTATGTGGTCAATTTTAGAATAGGTGCGATGTGGTACTGAGAAGAATGTATATTCTGTTGATTTGGGGTGGAGAGTTCTGTAGATGTCTATTAGGTCCACTTGCTCCAGAGCTGAGATCAAGTCCTGGATATTCTTGTTAACTTTCTGTCTCTTTGATCTAGTATTGACCGTGGGGAGTGAAAGTCTCCCATTATTACTGTATGGGAGTGTAAGTCTCTTTGTAGGTCTATAGGGACTTGCTTTATGAATCTTGGTACTCCTGTATTGGGTGTATATATATTTAGGATAGTTAGCTCTTCTTGTCAAATTGATTTTCTTACCATTACATAATGCTCTCTTTTGCCTCTTTGGATTTTTGTTGGCTTAAAGTCTGTTTCATTAGAGACCAGGATTGGAACCCCGGCTTTTCTCTTGCTTTCCATTTGCTTGGTAGATCTTCCTCCATCCCTGTATTTTGAGCCTATGTGTGTCTTTGCACATAAGATGGGTCTTCTGAATATAGCACACTGATGGTTCTTGGCTCTTTTTTTTTTTTTTTTTTTTTTTTTGAGGTGGAGTCTCGCTCTATCGCCCAGGCTGGAGTGCAGTGGCCGGATCTCGGCTCACTGCAAGCTCCACCTCCCAGGTTTATGCCATTCTCCTGCCTCAGCCTCCCGAGTAGCTGGGACTACAGGCACCTGCCACCTCGCCTGGCTAGTATTTTGTATTTTTTAGTAGAGACGGGGTTTCACCGTGTTAGCCAGGATGGTCTCGATCTCCTGACCTCGTGATCCGCCCATCTCGGGGTCCCAAAGTGCTGGGATTACAGGCTTGAGCCACCGTGCCCGGCCTGGTTCTTGGCTCTTTATCCAATTTGCTAGTCTGTGTCTTTTAACTGTCACATTTAGCCCATTTAAATTTAAGGTTAATAGTGTTATGTGTGAATTTCATCCAGTCATTATGATGCTAGCTGGTTATTTTGCCTGTTAATTAATAGAGCTTCTTTATAGCATCGATTGTCTTTACAATTTGGCATATTGTTTTCACTGGCTGGTACCAGTTCCTTTCCATGTTTAGTGCTTCCTTCAGCAGCTCTTGTAAGGCAGGCCTGGTGGTGACTAAATCTCTCAGCATTTGTTTATCTGTAAAGGATTTTTTTTCTCTTTCACTTTTGAAGCTTACTCTGGCTGGATATGAAATGAGTTGAAAATTCTTTTCTTTAAGAATGTTGAATATTGGCCCCCACTCTCTTCTGGCTTGTAGGGTTTCTGCAGAGATATCCACTGTTAGTCTAATGGGCTTTCCTAAGTGGGTAACACGACCTTTCTCTCTGGCTGCCCTTAACATATTTTCCTTCATTTCAACTTTGTTGAATCTGACAATTATGTGTCTTGGGGTTACTCTTCTTGAGGAGTGTCTTTGTGATGTTCTCTGTATTTCCTATATTTGAATGTTGGCCTTGCCTTCCTAATTCTCCTGGGTAATCTCCTGAAGACTGTTTTCCAATCTGGTTTCATTATCCCTGTCACTTTCAGGTACACCAATCAAATGTAGATTTGGTCTTCTCATATAGTCTCATATTTCTTGAAGGCTTTGTTCATTTTTCACTTTTTTTCTCTAATCTTGTCTTCCTACTTTATTTCATTAATTTGATCTTCAGTCACTTATATCCTTTCTTCTGCCTGATCAAATTGGCTGTTGAAGCTTGTATATGCTTCATGAAGTTCTCGTACTGTGGTTTTCAGCTCCATCAAGTCATTTAAGCTCTTCCCTACTCTGGCTATTCTAGTTAGCCACTTGTCTATCCTTTTTTCAAGGTTTTTAGCTTCCTTGCGATGGGTTAGAACATGCTTCTTTAGCTTGGAGAAGTTTGTTATTACCTACCTTCTAAAGCCTACTTCTATCAACTCACCAAACTCATTCTCTATCCAGTTTTCTTCCCTTGCTGCCGAGGAGTTGTGTTCCTTTGGATGAGAAAAGGCATTCTGGTTTTGGAATTTTTAGCCCTTCTGGTCTGCTTTCTCCCCATCTTCGTGGTTTTATCTACCTTTGCTGTTTGATGTAGGTGACCAATCAATGGGGTTTTGGTGTGAATTTCCTTTTTGTTGATGTCAATGATATTCTTTTCTGTTTATTAGCTTTCCTTCTAACAGACAGTCTGTTTTGCAGTTTGCTGGAGGTCCACTCCAGACCCTGTTTGCCCGAGTTTCACCAGTAGAGGCTGCAGAACAGCAAATAACACTGCCTGATCCTTCCTCTGGAAGCTTTGTCCCAGAGGGACACCCGCCTGTATGAGGTGTCTTTTAGCCCCTACTGGGAGGTGTCTCCCAGTCAGGCTACACAGGAGTCAGGGACCTATTTGAGGATGCAGTCTCTCTGTTATTGAAGCTCAAATGCCATGCTGGGAAAAGCACTGTTCTCTTCAGAAGTGCCATGCAGGGAGGTTTGAGTCTGGAGAGGCTGTCTTCTGTCTTTTGTTCACATATGCCCTGCCCCCTGAGGTGGAATCTCTAGAGAGGCAGTATGCCTTGTTGAGCTGCAATGGGTTCCACCCAGTTGGAGGTTCACTGCCACTTTGTTTATACTGTGAGCATACAGCCCCCTACTCAAGCCTCAGAAATGGTGAATGACCCTCCCCCTGCCAAACTCCTGTGTCCTAGGTCAATCTCAGACTGCTGCACTAGTAGCGAGCAAGGTTCCATTGGTGTGGGATCCACTAAGCCAGGCACAGGAAGCAATCTCCTGGTCTGCCAGTTTTGAAGACCATGGGAAACATGCAGTATTTGGGCAGGGGTGTACTGTTCTTTCACGTAAAGTCACTCATGGCTTCCCTTGGCTAGGAAAGGAAAGTCCCCTGATCCCTTATGCTTCTTGGGTGAGGCAACACCCTGCCCTGTTTCAGCTCACACTTTGTGGGCTGCACCCACTGTCCAACCAGTCCCAATGAGATGAACAAGATACCTCTATTGGAAATTCAGAAATCAATCATCTGCATCAATCTTGCTGGGAGCTGCAGACTGGAGCATTTCCTATCTGGCCATCTTGGAAGTGAGTGGAAAGGCTCATTCTTTATGTGGGCAGAAACCATCCAATTAGTGAGGATCCAAGATAAAAAAGGAAGATGGGGCCAGGCATGGTGGCTCATGCCTATAATCACAGCAGTTTCACAGGCTTAGACGGGTGGATAACCTGAGGTTGGGAGATCCCAACCAGCCTGGCCAACATAATAAAACCCAGAATCTACTAAAAATACAAAAATTAGCTAGTGTGGTGACTCATGCCTGTAATCTCAGCTACTTGGAAAGCTAAGGCACAAAAATCCTTAGACCTGGGAGGCACAGACTGCAGAGAGCCGAGATGGCACCACTGCACTCCATCCTGGGCAACAAGAGTGAAACTCCATCTCAAAAAAGTAAATTTAATTTAATTTAATTTAAAAAGAGAAGAAAGAAGAATTGTTCTCTCTCTCTCTCTCTCTCTCTCTCTCTCTCTCTCTCTCGGCACACTCTTCTTTTCCTATTTTTGCACATCACAACTCCAGGCTCTTTGGTCTTTTGACTCCAGGACTTACACAAGCCAAATTCCAAGTTCTCATGTCCTTAGCCTTGAACAAAAAGTTGTTCTTGTTTTTTGTCATTCTTTTTTCTTTTTTTTTCATTCTTTTTTCTTTTGTCTCCTCTGTCTGTGTATTTTTAAATAACCTTTCCTGAAGCTCACTAATTCTTTCTTCTGTTTGATCAATTCTGATATTTAAAGACATTAATGCATTCTTCAGTTACCTCTTTGCATTTTGTAGCCCCAAAATTTCCACTTGACTCTTTTGAAAATTATTTTAGGCCAAGAGTGGTGGCTCATGCCTGTAATCCCTGCACTTTGAGAGGCTAAAGTGGGCAGATCACCAGAGGTGATCCGTCTAACCCTATCTGTATTAAAGGTATGGAGGAGGGCACTTGTAATCCCAGCTACTCTGGAGGCTGAGGGAAGATAATCACTGGAAGCCAGGAGGCAGAGGTTGCAGTGAGCTGAGATTGCACCACTGCACTCCAGCCTGGACAGAAAGAGTGAAACTTCCTCTAAATAAATAAATACAATTATTTTAATCTGCTTGTTAAAGATATCTGATAGAATTCTGAATTTCTTCTTTTGTTATTTTGAATGTCTTTGTTTCCCTAACACAGCTATCTTGAATTCTCTATTAAACACATAATTAGCAATCTCATTCTTAGATAAAACACCTAATTCATGTAGTAATTAGAGTTACCTGTGGCTGCATATATGTTTTTTAAGGAAAATGTATATTCTATGTAAATCCCTCCAAAATGTTGCTCTCAAATGCATGTGAAAGTTTTGTAAACACTTCTATGCACTGCATTTAATTTAAAAATGAATGTAAAGTTTTGTGATAATCTAATACTTTTTTCTGAATATCAACACAAGGTTTTTACCTGTTTATCAAATTCCATACTCTCTTTTCCAGGCATTTTTTTCAGACCACTGGCAAGGGATTGCTCAGCTTATCAAAATGATAGGATTAAATGACTGGTTTTGAGATTCCAGTTTACTACTTACGAGTCATGCGTCTTTGGTTATTCATTTATTCTTTCTAAGCAGACACTCACAGTGTGACAACATTTTATCCTCCTGTGTAAAATTCGAATAATGAGTCCCTTGATCCTTGAGCTTTCCAAAAGATTAAGTCACCTCACACCTGTAAGCTTTTGCTTAGCACAGTGCTTGGCAGAGAATGTGCCCTTAAGTAGCTGCATGTATTTTCTTCTGTAGATAACAAATAGTAAAGTCTTCCAAACTCATAGCTCAGTTGGAACCTAATAACATTTCTGGATACTTCAGACACAGCCTATAAGAAATCAAAACTTGTTGAACTTTGTGGAGAGACAAAGTGCAAATCACAGGATAAATAGATCAGTGAACTACAGTCCAATTTTTTTCCTCTGCTCCCCACTGTCTGGTGACTCACAGTTTCTGACTCTTTATCATCAGTCAAGGCAGAAGGACCTGACTTGAATTGACTTGCCTAATTCACAGTAGTAATCAGACAATTTTTAAAAAGAGCCTTGGGGTTATACTTAGTATAAATTAAATATTTCTATAAATCTAAGAACATATATTGTCATATAATGCTCATTAAAATGTATATTTATAGAACACTGCCAGGCACGGTGGTTAACTTCTGTAATCCTAGCACTTTTGGAGACTGAGGTGGGAGGATTTATTGGTTGAGCTCAGGAGTTTGACACTTCCTAGCATGAGGAAACCTTGACTCTACAAAAAAATAAAAAATTAGATGTGTGTGGTGGTGTGCATTCATAGTTGCAGCTACCTGGGAGGATCACTTGCGCCCAGGAGATGGAGGTGGCAGTGAGCTGAGATTACATCACTGCACTTCAACCTGGGTGAGAGTGAGACCCTATCTCAAAAATAAAGTAAAGTAAAATAAAATAAAATAAAATAAAATAAAATAAAATTTGTATTTACAGAACTCTCATTGTTAATATGTTCACCCTACAATTTGTAATTTATGAGAGTCATGAACCATGTGTAGAATTAGCACAATTTTTTTTTCTGTGCTCAGCTTCTTCTACGTAAACAGAGACTACACTGTTAAGTATTGTTTGAGGCAAGGGCTAAAGTAGGATGACACTATCCCCTGGGCAGGAGGATGAGGGCACAAGGGCCCAGAAGTGATTCACATGAAAATGAGGGCTTGAGTGGTTGGGAGATATTTTTCTATCTTGGCTTGTTATACTAAGGTCTGTGATTCCTTACATTTCAAGAATACCCAGGATTAAGAATTTTTTTCTTTCTACCTCTTTGTAATCACTCTTGGCCCTACGTTTGTCAGCACTTCCAGCCACCCTAACACTTATATCTCCTGTGCATCGTAGGGAGCTACGCAGAATGGTGAATTAGATACTTGTATCCAACAGAACTATAAACGTTTGAGTTCCCCCCTCCAATCTCCAATCTTATGTAGTTTAATATTTAAGGTTGCTGAAGTTGGCTATAGACAAAGGAAAAAAATTAGAAGTGCAGAGGGAGCAGGCTCCTTCATGTGGGTAAAGCAGATACTAACAAGACCTGTTAAATGTAGCTTTCAGCAGCCTTTTGGCTGCTCACAGCTCAACCGCTTGAATTTCTAGTGTTTTGCACTCATCCAAGCCTCAACATTAGCTTTAAGAATTCCTTAATCCTTCCAGCAGATGAAAAATGAACAAGCAAAGTTCTCGGGCTCCTTGTTATAATCCTCTCACAGATCAACCTCATTTGCAGACAGCAGAGTGTAGAGCATAAAAACAATGATAGAGAACAAATAAATAAAATAGATAATCCAAGAAACCCTTGCATAAATTATTGTATTTTGACAAGGGTGCCTACATCATTATGTAAAGAAAAGGACAGTTTGTTCAACAAGTGATGCTGGGAAAACAAGTCCACATTTAAACTAGTAAAGTTGAATCTTTATCACATTCCATGTATAGCATAAAAATAAGTGTTAAGCTTTAGTGATTTCTGATGGTTGTTTTTATTTATGTGGGGTCAGTACTAACATGAACACCTTTATACACACAAACTAGAAAACTTAAAAGAAATAGACACATTCCTAGACATACATACTCTACAAAGATTGAGCCAGGAAGACATTGATTTCCTGAAAAGACCAATAACAAGCTCTGATATTAAATATGTAATAAGTAGATTGCCAATAAAAAAAAAAGCCCTGGATCTTATGGATTTACAGCAAAATTCTACCAAATGTACAAATAAGAGCTGGTACAATTCCTACAGAAACTATTCCCCAAAATTTAGAAGAGTCTCCTCTCCAAATCATTCTATGGGGTCAGCATGATCTTGACACCAAAACCTGGCAGAGACACAACAAATATAGAAAACTTTAGGCCAATGTTCTTGATAAACATCAATACAAAAGTTCTCAACAAAATATTTGCAAACCAAATCCAGCAGCACATCAAGCAGGTAATCTATCATGATCAAGTAGGCTGCCTCCTTATGATGCAAAGTTGCTTCCCCATGTGCAAATCAATAAATGCAATACATCACATAAACAGAACTAAAAACAAAATACACATGATTATCTCAACAGATGCAGAACGTAATAAAAGCCATCTATAACAAACCTACAGCCAACATTCTGTTGAATGGGCAAAAGCTGGGAGCATTCTTTTTGAAAACCAGTACAAGGCAAGAATTCCCTCTCTCACCATTTCTATTCAACATAGCATTGGGACTCCTGACCAGAGCAATCAGGCAAGAGAAAGAAATAAAAAGAGCATCCAAACAGGAAGAGAGAAAGTCAAACTATTTCTGTTTGCAGATAACATAATTCTAAATCTAGAAAACCCTGTAGTTTCAGCTCTAAAGCTTCTTTAGTTAATAAACAACTTCAGCAAGCTTTCAAGATACTAAATCAGTGTGCAACGATCATTAACATTTCTGTACACCAACAATAGCCACACTGACAGCAAAATCAGAAAGGCCATCCCATTCACAATTGCCACGAAAATAATAAAATATCTGGAAACACAGTTCACCAGGGACGTGAAAGAACTCTACAATGAGAATTACAAAACACTGCTCAAAGAAATTAGAAAAGACACAAACAAAATGGAAAACATCTCATGCTCAAGGATAGGAAGATCCAATATGATAAAATGGCTATACTGCACAAAGCAATCTACAGATTCAATGTTATTTCTATCAAACTATCAAATAAAATTTTTACAGACCTAGAAAAAACTATTTAAAATTCATATAGGCCAGGCGCAATGACTCATGGCTGTAATCCCAGCACATTGGGAGGTCAAGGCGGGTGGACCATGAGGTCAGGAGATTGAGACAATCCTGGCCAACATGGTGAAACGCCATCTCTACTGAAATTACAAAAATTAACTGGGCATAATGGCAAGTGCCTGTAATCTCAGCTACTCAGGGAGCTGAGGCAGGAGAATCCCTTGAACCAGGGAGTCAGAGGTTGCAGTGAGCTGAGATTGCACCACTGCACTCCAGCCTGATTACAGAGTGACACTCTGTCAAAAATATATAAATATGTGATTATATATTTAAATGTACATACAATATATATTTTTATATATTATATATATAAATAGAGTTGAGAATGAGAACTTATAGAATGAATTGGAGAGGAGACGCTCCTCCTCAATTTTTGGGGAGAGTTTCTATAGGAATTGTACCAGCTCTTCTTTGTACGTTTGGTATAATTTGACTGTAAATCCATAACACCCAGCTATTTTTTGAATTTGTAGTAGAGATGGGATTTCGCCATGTTGCCCAGGCTGGTCTCAAACTCCTGAGCTTAAGTGATCGTCCGCCTCAGCCTCCCAAAGTTTTGGGATTACAGGTGTGAGCCACTGTGAGTGGCCTCTATTATTCACTCTAAGAACTACATGCAGATATGCGTTCAGGTTTTAAAATTTTATTCACTTATGCACTGATACATTCACACCAAATTTTATAGCAGCATCATTTACAGTACAAAATGTAAAAACAAGTCTAGATATCTTCTAAGAGATAAACAAATAAAGAAAATATAGTATATACACACAACAGAATATTATTTAGCCTTAAAATGATGCAATGGTGATGGGCATGGTGGCTTATGCTCATAATCTCAGAACGTTGGGAGGCAAAGATGAGAGGATTTCCTGAGCCTGGGAATTTGAGACCAGCCTGAGCAAAATAGCAAAATTCTATCTCTACCAATAGTACAAAAATTTGCTGAGGTTGATGGTATGTGCCTGTAGTCCCAGCCACAGGGGAGGTCCATCTGAATCAGAGGATCACTTGAGCCCAGGGATGTTGAGGCAGCAATGTCATGATTGCATTGCTCTGCACTCCAGCCTGGGTGACAAAGAGAGACTCTATCTCAAAACAAATGCAATGCCAATGCATGCCACAACATGGATGAAACTTGAAGACATTATACCATGCAAAATAAGCCAAATACAAAATGATAAGTATTTAATTTCAAATTTTGGAGAACGGTGGAGAGTTCTGTAGATGTCTATTAGGTCAACTTGGTGCAGAGTTGAGTTCCATTCCTGGATATCCTTGTTAACTTTCTGTCTCATTGATCTGTCTAATGTTGACAGTGGGGTGTTAAAGTCTCCCATTATTATTGTATGGGAGTCTAAGTCTCTTTGTTAGTCTCTAAGGACTTGCTTTATGAATCTGGGTGCTCCTGTATTGGGTGCATATATATTTAGGACAGTTAGCTCTTCCTGATGAATTGATCCCCTTACCATTATGTAATGGCATTCTTTGTCTCTTTTGATCTTTGATGGTTTAAAGTCTGTTTTATCAGAGACTAGGACTGCAACCCCTGCTTTTTTTTGTTTCCCATTTGCTTCGTAAATCTTCCTCCATCCCTTTATTATGAGCCTATGTGTGTCTCTGCATGTGAGATGGGTCTCCTGAATACAGCAAACTGAGGGGTCTTGACTCTTTATCCAATTTACCAGTCTGTGTCTTTTAATTGGACCATTTAGTCCATTTCCATTTAAGGTTAATATTGTTATGTGTCAACTTGATCCTGTCATTATGATATTAGCTGGTTATTTTGCTCGTTAGTTGATGCAGTTTCTTCCTAGCATCGATGGTCTTTACATTTTGACATGTTTTTGCAATGGCTGGTACCTGTTGTTCCTTTCCAAGTTTAGTGCTTCCTTCAGGATCTCTTGTAGGGGAGGCCTGGTGGTGACAAAATCTCTAAGCATTTGCCTGTCTGTAAAGGATTTTATTTCTCCCTTACTTATGAAACTTACTTTGGCTGGATATGAAATTCTGGGTTGAAAATTCTTTTGTTTAAGAATGTTGAATATTGGCCCCCACTCTCTTCTAGCTTGTAGAGTTTCTGCTGAGAGATCTGCTGTTAGTCTGATGGGCTTCCCTTTGTGGGTAACCTGACCTTTCTCTCTGGCTGCCCTTAACATTTTTTCCTTCATTTCAACTTTGGTGAATCTGACAATTATGTGTCTTGGAGTTGCTCTTCTCGAGGAGTATCTTTGTGGCATTCTCTGTATTTCCTGAATTTGAATGTTGGCCTGCCTTACCAGGTTGGGGAAGTTCTCTTGGATGATATCCTGAAGAGTGTTTTCCAAATTGGTTCCATTTTCCCCCTCACTTTCAGGCACACCAATCAGACGTAGATTTGGTCTTTTCACATTATCCCATATTTCTTGGAGGCTTCGTTCATTTCTTTTTCCTCTTTTTTCTCTACACTTCTCTTTTCACTTCATTTCATTCATTTGATCCTCAATCACTGATACTCTTTCTTCCAGTTGATCAAGTCAGTTACTAAACCTTGTGCATTTGTCACGTCATTCTCGTGTCATGGTTTTCATCCCTATCAGTTCGTTTATGGCCTTCTCTGCATTGATTATTCTAGTTATCCATTCTTCCATTCTTTTTTAAAGATTTTTAGTTTCTTTTCGCTGGGTACATAGTTCCTCCTTTAGCTTTGAGAAGTTTGATGGACTGATGCCTTCTTCTCTCAACTTGTCAAAGTCATTCTCCATCCAGCTTTGATCCATTGCTGGTGATTTGCTGTGTTCCCTTGGAGACGGAGATGCACTCTGATTTTTTGAATTTCCAGCTTTTCTGCCCTGCTTTTTCCCCATCTTTGTGGTTTTATCTGCCTTTGGTCTTTGATGGTGGTGACGTACTGATGGGTTTAGGTGTGGGTGTCCTTTCTGTCTGTTAGTTTTACTTCTAACCATCAGGACGCTCAGCTGCAGGTCTGTTGGAGTTTGCTTGAGGTCCACTCCACACCCTGTTTGCCTGGGTATCAACAGCAGACGCTGCAGAAGATAGAATATTGCTGAACAGTGAGTGTTGCTGTCTGATTCTTGCTCTGGGAGGTGTACCATGCCATGTGAGGTGTGAGGTGTCAGTCTGCACCTAGTGGAGGATGTCTCCCACTTAGGCTACTAAGGGGTCAGGGACTCACTTGAGCAGGCAGTCTGTCTGTTCTCAGATCTCAACATCCATGTTGGGAGAACCACTGCTCTCTTCAAAGCTGTCAGACAGGGACTTTTACATCTGCAGAGGTTTCTGCTGATTTTTGTTTAGTTATGCCCTGTCCCCAGAGGTGGAGTATACAGAGGCAGGCAGGCCTCCTTGAGCTGCGGTGGGGTCCACCCAATTTGAGCTTCCTGGCAGCTTTGTTTACCTACTAAAGCCTCAGCAATTGTGGGTGCCCCTCCCCTAGCCTTGCTCTGCCTTGGAGTTAGATCTCAGACTGCTGTGCTAGTAATGAGGGGGGCTCTGTGGGCGTGGGACCCTCCGGGCCAAGTGTGGTATATAATCTGCTGGTGTGCCATTTGCTAAAACCCTTGGTAAAGTGCAGTATTAGGGTGGGAGTTACCCGATTTTCCAAGAGTCATGTGTCTCAATTTCTCTTGGCTAGGAAAAAGAATTCCCTTCCCCCTTGCACTCCCAGGTGAGGCAATACCTCACCATACTTCAGCTCTCACTGGTTGGGCTGCACTGGCTGACCAGCACCAACTGTCCACATGCCTAGTGAGACGAACCCGGTACCTCAGTTGAAAATGTACCAATCTCCTGTCTTCTGCATCACTCACGCTGGGAGCTGGAGTCTGGAGCTGTTCCTATTCAGCCATCTTGGGCACCCTCTGGGCTGCTTGTTTTCTCACAGTCCAGCCATATGTTCTCATGAGCTGTGACCCTGGGGTATCCAGGTTCCAGTTTGCCTGCTGTGGAAAAAGTGCACAGTTTTATAAGCTGGTCACATATCTCTACATTTAATGTATATTGTCTTTTTAAAGCAACCTTCAGATATTTATATATTCTTTCTTGCTGAGGTTTGAGCACCCCAAGGAGCAGTCGTATAACAGAGAGATTCTCAACAACAGAGTGAGTCTCTGCCATAATTGGATTTATTATGTGTTAGAAACAGCAGTTACATACTAAATGTTTTAAAAAGTGTTTTTTATAATTTTTGTTTCATTAAATATTGCTATTTAGAAAATTTAGAGGTCAAACATTTATTTAAAATTTGGCTCTTGTAATTTGCAAACAATGGAAAGCTTATGTGAGTATCTATCTTTAAACAAATTAATTGAAAATGCCCTGGGGTTAACTGGGCACCAAAATATAAGAAAATTTTAGTTAAGTGAAAAAGTCTAAGTAAGGACTAATTAAGAAAATAAAAAGGAAATTATACTTTCAACCCCTTTCCCCCGCAATTGCTCTATTTTTTTCTATTGCCAAGTTGTACAATTTTATTTTTGTCCTTGATAATTGTGCTTTCTTTTAATGTGACTAGACTTTATTTTATTTTACTTTATTTTATTGTGACTAGATTTTGTCACACTCCAGGCTGGAGTACAGTGGCATGATTATAGCTCACTGTAACCTCAAGTTCCTGAGCTCAAGTGATCCTCCTGTCTCAACCCTCCAAGTAGTTGAGACTACAGGTGTATGCCACAATGCCAAAATAACTTTTAAAACTTTTTAGTAACAGGTGTCTTGCTTAGGCTTGTCTCAAACTTCTGGCCTTAATTGATCCTCAACCTCCCAAGTAGCTGAAATTTCAAGTGTGAGCCACTGAGCCCAGCTCTTTATTTTTAGAAAAAGTGATGTCTTTAGTTTTTTCTAAAGCATTTTCAACACCTTCACCTGAACTTTCAGGCTTTTGACTCACAGTTGATTTTATCCATTTTGCTATTCATCCCATTTATTCTATTGCTTATATACTTTTGTAACATATTTAATATTTTGAGTCTTAAATTCTTGCTGCTTATATGTATGTATGTATTTTTAGTTGGCTCTTTTGCAAGGCCTTGTGTCTGCGATTCTCTCCAGATAAGAAAATGGGCTCTATGCTTTCTTGAAAAAAGCATTTTTAAAAGATGAAACTAAAACCCTGTGGAAAATAAACAAAATAAGAGACATTTTAATCATGATTTTTTATAATTGCTGTCTGGGAGATGCAAATTTAGCAAGAAGCTATGTCATGTTCCATTCAGATGAGGTTAGGGAGGGGCTTATAAAGTTTTACTGAGAGTTTACTCAAGTGAAATATTTTAGCACAGTCTATGACGGACAATGGTTGGTTGCCAGCTTTGAATGTATCTAGGCAATCATCGGCTTAATTTAGCACAGCTGTCTCTTCAGGAGGTGTGTGGTCAGGCTCAGTATAAACAATTCAAGTCAAATGCAGCTGTCTTTTTATGACATCTGTAATTTTCCCAGTTCGAACAGGTAAAATTCCACCTGGGCTTGTATGAGTATTAATTCAACTCCTCGTGCCATCTGCCATCCTAGTTTCTCTTTAGAGACCTCTCAAATAACTATCTCCATTTTGGATTTCTTTTAATCAAAAATAAAGGGTGCAGGGATTATCACTGGTGACGAATATAGAAAAATAATGCTCACTTGTGATTCATCGAACCCCAGCCAGGAAGAAAAGGCCAAGATGTGCCTGACAAAAAGGCTTGAGGACTTTCAGATAATTTATTCCTCAGAAATAATTGGTTCACACCTGTAATCCCAGCACTCTGGGAGGCTGAGGCGAGCAGATTACTGGAGGTCAGGAGTTGAAGACCAGCCTGACCAACATAGTGAAACTGAAAATACAAAATTTACTAAACATGCTAAAAGTAAAAAAATTAGCTGAGCATGAAGATGGGTACCTGTAATCTCAGCAACTCAGGAGTCTGAGGCAAGAGAATCTCTTGAACCCAGGAGGT
Organism: Theropithecus gelada; assembly: GCF_003255815.1. Classification (NCBI taxonomy): domain Eukaryota; kingdom Metazoa; phylum Chordata; class Mammalia; order Primates; family Cercopithecidae; genus Theropithecus; species Theropithecus gelada. The sequence continues at coordinate 35,136,484 of NC_037678.1, read as the reverse complement.
GGAGATTGCAGTGAGCTGAGATTGCACCAATGCACTCCAGCCTGAGTGACACAAGACTCTATCTCAAATAAATAAATAAACAAACAAATAAGTAAAAATAAAAATTGGATAAAGAATTGTCCTAATGCTGGGAATTTTACTTCATAGATGGCAAAAATGTTTACAGAATAAGGCCCAGGTGTAGCCATAAAGTGGCATTACAATTCTTTCATCCTAGATAAGAAACAAGCTTAAAAAAAGAATAGAAATTCTAAGATAAGAGACAAAACCCTGGGAGGATTTACGTCTAAGGTAAAGACTCAATCACAGGCCCCCAGAAGAATATTGAGAATGAAGTTTCCTTCCTGCCCTGCATCCATTGTCTATAGGCTTTCCCTAGCCTTCTCCTTTTCACAATGGTCATTTTATTTTATATATATATTTTTTCCACATAGACCTGATGCAACTCCAGAGTTGGAAGAAAAAATGACAATGCCCCATAGTTGGTTAAGAGAAACCTCAGCAAGTGAAACAGAAGTTGAATTTTTTTTTTTTTTGTAAAATCATAGAAAAGTATTCACCCTCCTGATCTCCGCAGCTGCTTTTTAAAGAAATCAATATTTCCTGGCCCGGGTGCGGTGGCTCACGCCTGTAATCCCAGCTCTCAGGGAGGCAGAGGTGGGAGGATAGCTTGAGCCCAGGAGTTCGAGACCTGCCTGGGTAATATAGCGAGACCCCGATCTCCACAAAAAGAAAAAAAAAAAAAAGACAAAGAAATCTATATTTCCAAGACTGTTGCTATGCTTTGTGAAAATACCTTCAAATTATTAGTTCTGGAATTTTGAAGGGGCTATCTTCACTCTTTCCTTGGGTTAATACTAAAACGAACATGTGCTCTGAGAAAGATGGACTTGCGTGTCTTATCCAGCAGCCAGAAAGTATGGCTGCTTTTCTCTTCTTCCTCATACATTATGCTGCTGACTCTTTAGGATTCCATAATTCAAGGAGAAATGTTAGAGTTTGTATCTCATTTAAGTTTACACAAGTGAAATAAAAAGAACCACAACCACAACTCTGAGTTTGTAGTAGAATGACATTTTAATATAATATTCAACTCTAGCATTTACTATTTACAGAAAATAAATATTTCCCTTCCTCTCTGGATAAACAGATTCTGGGGAAGAGCTCTCAGGGGGATGGAGAAGAGTTGTCTCTTCTTCTTCTGATTTTCAGTGGTCCTAGTAAAAGTCTCACAATATTCTTTACATTGAAGCTGCAGAAAATGAACCAAAACCCCAAGTGCCTTGGCTGAGCCCTGCTACTGAGGAAGAGGCTGAGATTGAGCTGGTCTTACTTTGCCCTGTCACTGACATAGGACTCTGTATTGGGGCCCGGCTACTAGATGGAAGGGCTAAATTATGTTGGGGCTTCCCTCAGAATCATGGCTCATCCTCCTCCCCGATCTACACTCTGAGCTCCAGGCACTGTGTGGAGCATTCAGTTCATTGACAGTTCCCATGCATCCCGGATATATGAGTAATCAGTTAGCACTGCCCCATTTCACAGAGGGCAAAATCAAATCCAGGGGAGGTGAGGTAACTCTCACCACTTGCAGGACTGGGCAGTGGTGGATCTGGGATCCCAGCTTTCAGGATCCCTTCACTCACATTAAGCCCAAAGCTTCACTGAATGTTTTAAAATAAATGGATACTGATTGTCCCACCTTACAGCCCTTGGGTAAAACTGGGTCAGGCTTAATGTGGAGGGTACTGAGCAAAGTGCAGGTTGCATATCAGTGGGAACTGTCATTGTTTCCTGGGGCCCTCAGGTCTGGAGGTTTTTTCCATGTACTGACAGCTGGCTCAGGGTGTATTAAGGGGAGGGGCTTTCCTACTGTTTGTTGCAACAGCCACCTGGCTCAGCCAGGACTGTTCCAAAGTTATCCAGAGAATTTCCCAGATGACCACTAAGTCATGTGCTGTCATATTGTTCATGGGACAAAGCCTAAACTTTTTATCATAGAGGGAACAATTTCTAGTGGTTGACAGCACATTAGGATAATAATAGTTAACACTAATTTTTAATATGTTTTAAAATAGTTAGAAGAGATGGCTTTAAATTCTTCCAACACAAAGAAATTTTTTCAAACATGAAGAAAATAATATCCATGTTTGAGGTGATGGATGTTCTAAATACCCTGGTATGATCACCGTGCATTGCATGCATGTATCAAAATATCATTCATGCACCACAAATATATACAATTATTATGTAACAATATTAAAAAATACAAAGGGAAAAAATGCTAAAGGTAGCTCCCAACTAAAAAAAATGACAATTTTTAAGTCATAGAAAAAGATGCTCACTTTAAATTGTAAGTAATGTGACAGAATGTAGAGGGTTATATAGTCACTTTTACAGTCCCAGATAATCATGCATAGAACTGCCTGGTGCTGTGTGTATGTACACACAGGAATACAGCAGTGTTTCTCTAGTGGGGCATTTTTTTCTCCCTGAGACATTTGCCAATGTTTAAAAACCTGTCTGACTCTCTGTTTTTTTTTTAGTAGATAACTGATTATTTGTACTGGCAACTGTCAGTAAAGACTCTACTAAGGAAAAAAACTGCTTCCTTGCAAAAAAGAATTGTCTGGGCCAAAATATCAAGAAAGCTGTACAATTAAAATAACATTCTAATCCCCCACTGACTGAGTAGAACCCCACACTTGGGGTCAAAGGAAACCAGAGAAAAACTTAAAAACTTAGTTTTCAGCCATAATTGAATGAGAGGTAAGACATTCCTCAATATACACCCTCTCTTTTATGGTTTAGACACAAAAGCTAACTAGCCATAATGTAAAATAAAGATCATAAGGCTGACAGAGCATACTATTTGTGGCAATAAGAAAACAAATTTTAAAGAGGATCTAAGGTTATGCCAGGCAACGTTTAAATCATACACTTTGACATGTAAAGGATACATTATGTTCTAATTGTCACAAGATTTTTCTATTTCTCTAGCAGCTAAGCAAGCACTATCCTTGAAATAAGCACTATTAAAGCAACTTTCATCTCCACCAGATGCTGACTGACTTGCTGAGCCCCTATTTCACCAGCCATAACTATAGCTTTAATTGCAGATTTCAGTTAACTTTCTCCTGATAAGACCACTGAACTGGTCCTGGCTGATGTTCTGTGTGGGGGACGTGTGAGGGGAGAAGAAAAGACACACACACAATACCTTTAAGGGTAAACAACTTTTATCCCATGTAAATGGCCACGCAGATATAATAAGCAAATGATATAATAAGCAAATAGATGTAATAAGCAAATTGCAATGGGAAAGGGAGAAGGGAAAATACACACATATATTTGCACTCACCAGACTATGGAGGATTCACCACCAGACCAGAAAATGACAGCCTAGACTCCAGAATCAGCCACTTCTCCTCATACAGACAAGGGGAGGTCTCATGAAGCTTCGGCGTGCTCTGGGACCCTAGCTATTTTCATAACTAGTTGTTGGCATGAGGCCCAGTCATGGGGAACTTTATGCTGAATAGGTTAGCTAAACATACATATTTAACAAGTTACAGGAGGACCTATGAAAGGCCTTTCATGACTGGGCTCAAGGAACACAAAAAGGTCAACCAGTTTTTGCAATCATCTGTTGTTTTTTAATAACTAACGTAGATGAAGAGATTGAAATACAGTTCTCCAAAACAGTGCTGGATGAATGCATCAAGGGACTCATGCAACCTGTTCTGGAACTTGGTGACCATTGCTTGTGTCTATGTTCAATTGAGTTCAAATTTAATATTTAGTTTTTCCTCCACAGCTGGTTTACAGAGACTGCACACTCAGATGCCTTTGTGAATCAGAGTCTCCCAAGTCCTCACCCATCTTTAGAAAAAGTTTGGGTGAGAATTCTAGTGTGGTCCTACATTGAACAGAAATTAAAAGAAACTAGAATGTGTAAGCAGAAACTCAGTTGTATCTAAGAAAACCCAGCTTCTCCTAGGAAAGAGAATGAGCTGGAGTCCTTTAAAAACTAACTGCCTGTTTTTCTGTGGCTAGTGAGCCTTATTTCCCCTCCCTTCCCAGGCACTGTGAAGACTGTTTCCCTAGGTGTGCAGCTGCAAGGTCACTAGACAGATAAACTCAAGTTGCAAAACAAGTTTTTTTCTTTAAAAGTTAGAAATGATGTAATGCATATCTCAATTGAATAATGGTCTTTGTTTTTCACTTCTATAGTATTATTCCCCCTGCACAAATCTCCCCCAACCCATGAAATAAGTAAAAGGTAACTTAACTTTTTGCTCAGGACTCAGTCCTTTGGATGTTTATCCCACTGGGCCGGTGGACCTAAATAATTAATAAGTATCCTCCTGAACCCCATCAGTCTCTCTGATTCCTTAAAACTCTGCTACATTTCTGGGGGCTTGCCTGGAATTGGAGACAAAAGATTTACTTTCTCCTTTGCTTGCAGGACTAAAGCCCTGGGGCTGGGAGACAAGCGGCATCCAAGGCATGCCATGGGGGAGCTTCACCCAGATGGAAACCAGCTCTTCCTGAAACCTGGGCCCTGCCTGGCAGCACAATGGAACCAGGGATGGGGTTGCTGGATGATACCAGCACTTCAGGAATCACAGAAAGGAGTACGGACCCAAGACAGGAAAGCCTGTCCCATAAGGACAAAGGGGAACTTGATCAACTCCCAGGGAATGACCACAAATCCAACTCAGAGTGACTGAGGGTGACAGGAGTGGCTTGCCAATTTGGATGAACCTCGTGTCCCCACTAACACTGGAACTGATAAAAGGGAGGAAATGGGCTGACAGAGCAGCAAGTGCAGCAAGGTAGAGCTTGCTGGCAAGGTGGCAAGAGTGGCTTGCCACCCTAACTGGGAGTGTGTGGGTGCATGTGAACCTACCTGGGACATGAGAGAGGCTCATTTCATCTGATGAGGAGTCCTGGGGCAGGGAGGTGTATGAAAGTGTGTGAAAGAGACAGTCTTTGTAGAGGTCAATGCAGAGAGTGACGTGGGGAGGCACAGATCCGTTAGCGTGGGCTGTGTCCTCTGAGGTGAGTGTGGGGGAAATCAGATCTAGGATGCTGCATATGGCTGATAGGACCAGCTTTGCAGCTGCAGCAGGCTGTGACGGGGAAGGCACGTTCCTGGCTAAGCTAAGCAGCGTCTGAAACTCCCGTAATAGGACCAGTCTGGTGGACCCAAAAGTGAAAGTAAGAGTGAAAGTGCACCGCAATGGAGGAAATGAGAAGTAAAGCATCAAAACCAACTCCTTTGAAATGCATAATAAATAATTTTTAAAAAGAATTGAGGTGATTATAGGATGAAACTGAATGTTCAAAAGTTAAGGACATATTGTGAATCAGAATAACCCTCTTTTAGTGTCAGATGGCTTGCCAAAGGCATTACAGAGAATTTGGCCGTGTGTTTTAAGATGGTGACTAGGATCAGAGAACAGCCAGGGTATTCAGACCTAGTCTTTTATATTGACTCATGGCTAAATGAATGCAGCCCTGCCTAGCAGTTTATTGTGGAATGCTCACAGTTCATGCCAAGAGAAATCAGCTGCGCTGGCAGCTACAGAGTTAAAGGAATCACAGAGGCTTGTAGCACCTCCCAGGCAAAACTGAAAGTAAAAATCAGCTGCACCAGAAGCTATGGAGACAAATAAAGAGTCTCAGAAAAGGCAGAAAAACTGGCTTTGCAAGAACCACAGAAGGGAATAGAGACCCCTCCTCCTTACATTCCAATCTACCCCCTTTACCAAGGCTAACTGCCCCTAAGGAGTTAAGTTCAAATGGATACATGCTTCCAGTCTCATCCAAGAAGGTGAAATCAAAATGAAAAATCAGGCAGGCTGTCTTAGGTCTGGTCATATCCAAATTGTGCTCATGCCTCTTAAGAGGACAGGAGGACTCCCACTAGGACCCAGATGATGCAGTTCAGCTTGAGCACCTGCAAAGGTGCCGAGAAGCACTTCTGCAAAGGTTAAAGGATGGTAGAAGAAAAGGGCAATCAATATTTTAAAAATCTCAGGAACTTCTTCAGGGTGCAGATAAAAGCACCAAGTTCTATGAAAGAATTTGTGAGGTTTTTTTTTTTTTTCAGTTTCAAGATTTAATAGAGTGAAATAGAGTGAAACCAGAGTTCCCATACAAAGGCACGGGACCCAAAGAGGGTAGCCATTGCCCACTGGAATGCCCAGGTTTATGACCAGATCATTGTCCCTCCCACTGTGCTCTCAGGCAACAGATGATCGGCTATTTCTTTACCTCCTGTTTTTGCCTAATTAGCATTTTAGTGAGCTCTCTTTACTATCTGATTGGTTAGGTGTGAGCTAAGTTGCAAGCCCCGTGTTGAAAGTTGGAAGCAGTCACCTTCCCAGCTAGGCTTAGGGATTCTTAGTTGACCTAGGAAATTCAGCTAGTCCTGTCTCTCACTCCCTCCTCTCAACAGGAAATCCCAAGTGCTGTTGGGGAGGTTGGTCAACGACTGCTTTAACTGCTTCCTGCTGAATTGGGGCACAGTAGGGGTTGTGCAGTTGAGATTTCCTCAGGAGGGGTGCCTTTGATGTCATTAACATCGGAGCATGGACTAGCAGGCCGGTCCAGGGGTCCATGGTAGATCTTAATCATGGACTGCATCTGGGGCTCCATTTGAAGAACATTTGTAGTTTTACAGCTTCTGGAAGAGACAAACTTAACAAGGAGGTTAAAGATACAGGGATTGAAATATACAGCCTGCAGTGCAGGGGATTATTTCTTTGGCACACTTCACAGGCCCTGACTATTTGCTTGATAGTTTTGAAAAGGCCTGGTCCAGTAAATAATAATTTGGCCATCTGATAGGTGCTATCAATGCCTCTGTGGAAGGTTTGGCGAAGGGTTTTAAGTAATTTCTATTGGTTAACTGCAGGCAAAGGTATTTTTCCTTCTTTGGTGGCTAGCCATCCAGAGGGGAGGAATCTGTGTCCTCATGAGGTTCCCCATTCTATTTCTTCTGCTGAATACTGGGGTTTGGTTTCCCAGAGGGGATTACCCCATACTAGCGGTCCTTGTGTAAGCATTTTTAATGGAGGGTCCTGCCTTGGGGCTCTTTCAGCTTCAATATCCGCTTGGCGATTCCCTTCTATTTCCCTTTCCTTTCCTTTCTGATGACCTGGCACTGTAAGACTGCCACCTCTTTAGGTTTCTGTACAGCTAATAATAATCTCCTAATGGCTTCCTGATGTTTGATAGATGTTCCCTCGGAAGTTAGGAATTCCCTTTCTCTCTATATTGCTGCCTGGGCATGGAGGACTAGGTAAGCATACTTAGAGTCTATATATATATTTACCCTTTTTTCTTCTAATTCTAGTGCCCGAGTGAGGGCTATTAGTTCTGTCAGCTGAGCACTAGTTCCTGGAGTCAGGGGATTACTTTCAAGTGTTCCATTATCACTGACCACTGCATACCCCACTTTTTGAAGTTCTTTTTCTTTCTTTTTTTTTTTTTTTTTTTTTTTTTTTTTTTTGAGACGGAGTCTCGCTCTGCCGCCCAGGCTGGAGTGCAGTGGCTGCATCTCAGCTCACTGCAAGCTCCGCCTCCCGGGTCTATGCCATTCTCCTGCCTCAGCCTCCCAAGTAGCTGGGACTACAGGCGCCCACCACCTCACCCAGCTAGTTTTTTTTGTATTTTTTAGTAGAGACGGGGTTTCACCGTATTAGCCAGGCTGGTCTCGATCTCCTGACCTTGTGATCCGCCCATCTCGGCCTCCCAAAGTGCTGGGATTACAGGCTTGAGCCACCGCGCCCGGCCCGAAGTTCTTTTTCTACAAAGGAACTTCCATCAGTATACAGATTGAGGTAGGGATCAGTCAAGGGAACCTCTAGAAGGTCTCCTCGAATGACGTAGGTTTGAGCAATTACTTGTTGACAGTTATGTTCTATCTTTTCTTCATTGTCTGGAATAATTGTGGCTGGGTTAAGAGTTGCACAAGTGTGCAGTCGCAGCAATGGCCCTTCAAGTAATAGAGCCTGATATTTAAGTAAACCGTTGTCTGACAACCACAAGTCTCCTTTAGCAGTGAGTATGCTGTTCACATGACGAGATGTCCACACAGTAAGATCTCTTCCCTGTATCATTTTAACTGCTTCAGACACTAAGACTGCTACTGCTGCAACTCCCTGTAAACAGTGAGGCCAACCCTTTGCCACTACATCAATTTCTTTACTCAGGTATGCCATGGGTTGCAAGCTCATCCCTCAGACCTGTGTAAGGACTCCTAGAGCTATTCCTGTTTTTTTCTTTCACATATAAAGAAAAGTCTTGCCCCGTTGGCAAACTTAACACTGGGGCTTGGGTTACGGTCTTCTTTAGGGGCTGGAAAGCTGCTTCTGCTTTAGGTGTCCACCTTACTAAATGGGTATTGGCTTTCTGAGTTTCCTTAATTAGTGTATATAATGGTCTGGCTATTTTGCTGTACCTGGGAATCCATATTCCACAGAAACCTGTTATGCCAAGGAACCCTCTTAGTTGCTTTAGGGTTTTGGGATGAGGATAAGCCAGTATAGGCTGGATACATTCCTTACTGAGGGCCCTGGTGCTTTTGGATAATTTAACCCTAAGTATTTAACCTGCTGTGAGCAGAGCTGAGCCTTTGGTTTGGAAGCCTGTAGCCACAGGTGGTGAGGAAATTAAGAGCACTTGGGTGACTTGATGGCACAAGGTTTCCGAACGGGTGGCTAAAAGCAAATCATCCATTACCAAAGGACAAGAGTGTCCAGGTATGAGAACTAGCTCAAGTCTTGGGCTAATTCTTGGCCAAATTGTTGGGGGCTATCCCTGAACCCTTGGGGTAAAACAGTCCAGTTGAGTTGAGATGTCGGGTTCAAAGGATCTTCGAAGGCAAACAAGAATTGAGAGCCAGGATGTACAGGGCTGCAGAAAAAGGCATCCTTAAGGTACAGGACTGTAAACCACTCTGCTTCCTCTGGTATTTGGGAAAGCAGAGTACAGGGGTTAGGTACAGCTGGGTATAGAGAGACAACAGCCTCATTGATAATCCTGAGATCTTGCACTAACCTCCACTGACCACTGGGTTTTTGTACTCCTAAAATTGGAGTATTGCAGGGGCTATTGTATGATTTTACCAGGAATTGGGCTTTTAGGTCCTTAACAATTTTTGGAGACCTTGTTGGGCCTTGGGTCTAAGAGGGTACTGCCTTTGGTAGGGAAAGGAGGCAGAATTCTTTAGCTTAATTTGAACAGGATGGGCATTTTTTGCTCATCCATATTGTCCTTCTGTTGCCCAGACTTCAGGATTAATTCTTTCCTCAAGCAGGGGACAACAAACGGATGTTCCTTCTCTTATGTTCAGGTGTATAATGGCCCCTGCTTTTGCTAGAATGTCTTTCCCTAACAAGGGAGTGGGGCTTTCAGGCATAATTAGAAAAGCAAGTGAAACGAGTAAAGTTTCCCAGTCACAACTTAGTGGCTGGGAGAAGTATCTAGTGACTGGCTGTCAGCTGTCCTAGAATTCTTCGGATAGTGACAGATCTGGAGAACAGTTTCCGGTACAGGAGAGTAAGACCGAGAAGGCCACGTCAGTGTCCAGGAGACAGTTAACATCCTGGCCCTCAATGATCAAGCATACCCGGGGCTCTGGGAGGGTGATGGCATGGGCCGGTGCTTGCCCCCGGCACCCTCAGTCCTGCTGCTGGATCATCTGATTAGTGGCTTCTGACTCAGAGGACCTTTGTCCCCTGGGACAGTGGGCCTTCAGTGATTCCCTTGACATAAGGAGCATGGACGAGGGGACAGCTTACTTCCACTTGGGCAATCTTTCTAAAGTGTTCTTGTAGACCGCACTGGAAACAAGCCCTATTAGGCATTCGATTTGCCCAGCTTTTCCCTTTTCCAGAGGCTCCAAAGTCCGCTTGCCTGAGGGCCATGACTAAAGCAGTGGCCTTTTTAAAAATTCTGTTTGTCCCTTTCTGCCTGCTCCTTCTGATATCTATTATAAAAAACCGAGGTTGCCAAGTTCAATAGGGTTTCTAAGTTTTGCTCCAGGCCTAAGACAGACTTTTGTAGTTTTTTCCTAATGTCTGCAGCTGACTGAGTGATAAACTTATCCTTTAATATTAGTTGGTCTTCAATAGAGTCAGGTGACAGGGAGGTATTCTTCCTCAATACCTCCCTTAGTCTCTCCAGAAAGGCAGTAGGATTTTCTTCCTTTCCCTGAGTTATAGTGGACTTCACTGAATAAGTCATAGACTTCTTCCTAGTTTTCCTTAGTCCTTCTAGCACGCAAGTTAGCAAATGTCTGCGGCACCAATCTCCATGTTATGATTCTGTGTCCCAGTGAGGGTCTACACTTGGAACTTCCTGATGGCCTGTGGGGAATGGTTCTCTTTCCTCTGTTGCCATCCTATCATTGACCTGACTGAGATACCAGAGATCACCAAACTCTCGGGCTGCAGTTATGGTGGCACTTCTCTCATTTGGGGTTAGTGTCTAATTTAGCAGTAACATTATATCTCTCCATGTCAGATCAAAGGATTGTCCTAACCCTTGTAAAACATCAATATAGTCATCAGGGTTATCTGAGAATTTACCTAGGTCTATTTTAATTTGCTTTAAGTCTGAGAGAGAAAAAGGTATATGCACTCTGGCCGGACAGAATTCTCCTCCTTCCATTGCTTGCAAGGGGCATAATCTGGGAATATTGGCACTCTTTGGTTCATTGTGTAACGCTTTGTCTATCTCCTTTTGGACTGTTTGGGTTGAAGGGGGATCCTTATTAGTTGGAGAAGGAGTTGGGGGGACGCTGGTGTAGGGAGGTAGACTCTGAGGGCTACCTGTAGGGCATAAATCATACTTTTTACGTAATTGCGAGTTGTCTCTTAATGAAAAGGAAATTTGTGCATATGGCACTTCACACCATTTGCCTTTTATTCCTACAAAAGATGTCTAGGTGTAAGATGGTGTTATAACTTATACTTCCCTCAGAAGGCCAGGTTTCTCTCCCTTGAAAAAGATATCGTGGCCAAGCAGTACTGCAGAAAAATATAAGTCATTTCTTTCATAGCGTCTGAGGGCCAAATTGGTTCCAATTCTCCAGAATACATCTTAGGGGTGTTTTTGCCTTGGGGGGAACGTTTCCGATCTGAAAAAAGAACATAGGGATGACAGTACTCCAGTTATTTTCCGATGAGCATTAGTCTTAAAGCGTCCTCTATGATCCTAATGCTTATTCCTTTCCAGGGTGCGTAACCACCCATGGACCTCTCCTTATCAGATTAGTTATGCTCACCAATGTAGCAGTCCTGCACCCGTTTTCCCACCTTTCTTGGCCACAAAGAAAGGGGACTGGACTGCTGGATTCTAGTGGTCCTTTACCAGCATGCCCAACATTGCCTTTGCCTTCAGAAGTGAGTTCCTTTCCAGGGTGCATAACCACCCATGGACCTCGGCTTATCGCACTAGTTATGCTCACCGATTTAGCAGTCCTGCATCTGTTTTCCCACCTTTCTTGACCACAAAGAAAGGGGTCCAGGCTGCCGGATTCTAGTGGTCCTTAACCAGCGTGCCCAACATTGCCTTTGCACTCAGAGGTGAGTCCTAGAGCTGGATTGGGTTCCTGAGTATTTCAAAACAACCAAGCTGCCCAATCAAGATGCATTCCCATAAAACAGTTCTTAAGCAAATTCATTTCAGAGAGGGCGTATGTAACCTTTTGAGTCAGGATTGAGATAGTCTTTTTTGATTCTGTAAGTACTTTAAGGTTTGGCTGAGTGCAAACAGCTCACACTTTTGAGGAGAGGAATTATTCGGCAATTTTTCTAACTCTGCTTCCACAAGAGTCTCCGTATCAATGACCGAATCCCCTTTGTCATTTTTTCCCCAGCCACCTGGGAAGAACTATCTATTGTCCTGTCCTGAAGGGAGTTCCTCCTAGGTCTGGTTGGACCTTTGTATGGTAAGTAAGATTTAGATCCCCTGTTAGGAAATTGTCAAAAAGACTAGAAGGACTCAAATGCATCCAACCCCTCAATTTCAGGTTCATAAGTCATTCTATAAGCATTTTGATCAGCCAGTGCCTGAGTTTCCACCCTCAACTAAAAACTTATTTGCTCAACTAGCTGAAAACACAGCTGGCAGCTTTAAAATTTCCTCATGTTATGTATGTACAGAAACTAATATGGAGAACAAGTGGCCATGGGAGTCAAAGAAATTAATGCCACAAGATAACTTCAGTTCGCTTAACCCTGACAGTGAACCAACAGCCTCAGCCAGTGTTAGTTGTTAAAAACCTTCATAATTGGATAGTACTGTATCGCCTGATGGGAAAAGGCTTTTGCAGAGACAGTAGGAGAAACAACCTGCTTAGGGCAACAGTATTATGATGAGACTAAAAACAAAACTCTATGGAGAAATGCCTGAATGACTCCTACTTATCAGATCCAAACACTTTCTCCCCATTCTCTACTCTAAGCTACACTTGGCATCAGCTAGAAGCTCCAAATGCTTGAAAGGCACCCCCTGGCCTATATTGGATTTATGGATCATGGGCGTACTGTCAACTGCTGGCTGGCTAAATGGACAGGGGCATGTGTATTGAAAACAAACAAATCAACCTTCTTTATAATTCCTCTGAAGCAAGGGGAACTCTTAGAATATCCATTTTATAATAAAAATAAAAGAAGAACTTTAAAAAGTATAATCACAAAAATAAACCCAAATATCAAAAAAGGATGTGGACATAGGAGACTAAAAGGATAATATATGGCCTCCTGAAAGAATCATTAAATGCTATGGGCCAGCTATCTGGGGGCAAGAAAGGTCATGAGGGTACCACACCACAGTCTATATCCTCAACCACATCATAAAGTTGCAGGCAGTCCTTGATATCATAACCAATGAATCATCAAGGGCATTAGATTTATTAACAATACAAGCAACACAAATGAGAAATGCTATATATCAAAATAGGCTAGCTTTAAATGACCTCTTTGCCTTAGAAGAAGGAGTATGTGGAAAATTTAACCAATTCTTGCCTAGAAATCCATAGTAATGACCAAGAAATTCACAATAATTGTCATAGAAATCACAGCTACAATGTGTAAGCTGGCCCATGTTCCAGTTCAGACTTGGCCTAGGTAGTCCCCGGATTCCTTGTTTGGAGGATGGTTCTCAGCCTTTGAAAACTTCAAAACCCATATTAGTAGGTTATTGCTTGTTCTTGGCACTTGCCTCTTCCTCCCTTGCCTTTTGTCCGGGTTTATTAGGAGTATTCAGTAAACAATGGAGGCAATAGTAGCCCAATACACTGCCACGAAGTTGATGGTATTAACCAGCTATCAACCGTTGCCAGTAGAAGAAGAAGCTCAGCTCCACAAAGAGGTGGCAAATAGTGGTGCTTTCTATTAACATCTCTGGTATAAGAACCACTGAAGTGGAGAATGAAATAGGAATCAAAAGAAATTAAAGAGTGTGTAAGCAGAAACTCAGTTGTATGTAAGAAAACCCAACTCACCTTTAAAAACGAACTGCTTGTTTTTCTGTGGCCAGTGAATCTTCTCTCCTCCCTTCCCATGCATTTTGAAGACCCTGTTTCCCTGGCTGTGCAGTTGCAAGGTCACTAGACAGATAAACTCAAGTCACAGAACAGGTTTTTCCTTGAAAAGTAAGAAATGATATAATGCATGTCTCAATTGAATAGCTGTCTTTGTTTCTTGCTTCTGTAGTATGATTCCCCCTGCACAAATCTCCCCCGACCCACAAAATGCTTAAAAGGTAACTTAACCCTTTGTTCAGGTCTCAGTCCTTTGGATGTTAATCCAACTGGGTTGGCGCACCTAAATAATTAATAAATATCCTCCTGAATCCCATCGGTCTCTCTGATTCCTTAAAATCCTGCAACCTACAGACTTCTCAACTATTGACTCACACATTCTTTTCTTGCGCACAAGAAGTTCACATGTAAAACTGTGCTTGAAACTATTCTATTTGAAGGGTGTCGCTGTGCCCTAGGATCCAGATAATCCCTTACTTTTTAAAGTCTTGCTTTTTTTAATGGCTCACAGTATGATGTTATCAAAAATTAGGCAAATATTCTCATATTTTCTTAATTTTACAAGGGGAGAATTATTGTCCTCATATCATTATATTCTGGAAAGACCACAATGAGCACCTCTGGACCTGATTGATTGTTATTTTGGGGTCCACTGCAGGGCTGTATACTAAGGGACAGTGGTCATTCTGAGTTCACAGAAAAAACCTGACATGAAAGGGGACGTTTTGCTAGATATGTGACCTGGTGAACAGAGTTGAAAAATGAGATCTGCTGATTACATTCTCATCCGGCTTAGGGTCTTGATGGCTCTTTTTAATCAGAGTTTTAAAAGCTGGCCTCATGTCCTGAGTTCAGAAAAACCAAACTTGTTTATTTCCTATAGACTTTTTGGTGGAAAATCTCTTTTCCATGGACTTTTAAACTAATTATTTACAATACATACCCCATGTCTTGTAATAAAGGTGTCAGCCATCTTCAAAATGTGTTTTCACAAATACAGTGTTTTAAGCTGTATTAACTAAAGATATATTCATTTATATTCACTTTGAGTCTCTAGGATAAATATTAGTCTTAAATTGTTACTTCTCATAAAGTCCCAGTGTTTGCTAAATCTAGTGTTTTGCACATAAAAAAATCAAGAATCTGTTTAAAATAATATTAGGAAATATTTGTATTTAATTAGATTTTATAATAATGTTTTTATTATTTTTCTTTTTATTTCTTAGATATAGATACTCAAATTTCTACAAACTGAAAAATGTAATGTACTTACTTTAAAATACTACCAGAATAATTGAAGTTGATAGTAAAAAATGAAAAATAAAAGTATGATAATTGCTGAAGCCTTGTGATGGGTATGTATGGTAAATATTAGTGTATAATTCTTGCTATGTTTGCTAAAACTTTTTATTTTTATAACTTTGAAATAAATAATTTAATAATTTTATGGAAACTTTCACATACTGTATATTAGCCACGTTTTGTAATAAAAACAAGTCAAACATCTGCTCACATGTTTTATCAATAAATTTAGGAGTTCAATAATGGATTCAAGTGCTGAAATTGGTTACAAATGAGGGAAAAATGCACAGCTTTCTAATTGGTCTTACACTAAAAGTACCTGCAACTATGGATATGGGTGCCACCAACACACTTTATTTAACATTTTTTCTCTGAGTCAATTTTGGTAAGGGATATTTTAACCTTATGATGACATCATTACAAATTTCTAATAATCTGTGACTCAGAGTGGTCTTCAATAAAGTACCATTATTTAATTCACATTTCTGGCCTGGTAAATCTAACCAGATAATTTCTATCTATTAATACCTTTTACAAACTTAAATTTTTTCTTATAACTATTTGCTATGAACATTTTAATGTTATAACTATATCTTTGTCTTTTCCTCTTAATTTAACATGCCTTGAGATGAACAATAAATGGGTTTGGTTTTTAGAGTCTGTGACTTAGTTCTCCAAAAATCAACAGTAGTACATTTTATTTTTGGCATGTTTCCTTTGGAAACATTTTACTGGGATATGATTTTATAACAAAACCATCACATATTTTAAGTGTACAATTCCAATTTTTTAAAATATACTTACAGACAACGATAATCACAATCTAATTTTGAAATAATTTTATTACTATGGAAAAAGAAATTCAGCCCTTTAGTACTTACTGATTTTATTATCCTGGTCACAGGCAATCATTAATCTGTTTTCACATATAATCCTTGTATTAAAAGTTATTTTAAGTGAAATCATAAATTATCTGCTCATTTGGTTTGGTTTCTTTTAACTTACTTTGATAATTTTGAGGTTTGTTCCTGACATAGCAGGTATCATTACTTCATTTTTTTAAATTTGGCAAATAGTATTTTATTGCATGGACAGAAGCACATATTATTTTTTTCTTTTACTATTTAATGAATATTTTGGTTTTATTCCTTTGGGGCTATTATAAATACTACTGCTTTGATCATTTACATTTGATTCTTTGTGTAGTCATAGGCTTTCATTTCTTTTGAGTACATAACAGAGAGTAAAATTTCTTTTCTTTTTTTTTTTTTTTTTTGTGAGACGGAGTCTCGCTGTGTCGCCCAGGCTGGAGTGCAGTGGCCGGATCTCAGTTCACTGCAAGCTCCGCCTCCCCGGTTCACGCCATTCTCCTGCCTCAGCCTCTCGAGTAGCTGGGACTACAGGCGCCTGCCACCTCGCTTGGCTAGTTTTTTGTGTTTTTTAGTAGAGACGGGGTTTCACCGTGTTAGCCAGGATGGTCTCGACTTCCTGACCTCGTGATCCGCCCGTCTCGGCCTCCCAAAGTGCTGGGATTACAGGCTTGAGCCACCGCTCCCGGACAGAGAGTAAAATTTCTGAGTCATATGGTGATACTCTTTATAACATTTTGAATAATTGCCAATTTTTTTTTAAAGTGGTTGTTTTTTACATTGCTACATACAGTCTTTGAAGCTTTCATATTTTTGATACCTGTGGCAATTTTTTTTTAAACATACATTTACTAAGATTCAGGCAATAAGACACAGCATACCAGGCTGGCCACTCAACTTGTTATTGCAAATCTCAGCTTCAATATGAAGCCTTTTATTTTTCTTAAATCAAAACCCTGCTTTTTACATGCTAAATATCTTGGCAAGTAGGCCATTAAACACAGTAATGAACTTAAGACAGCAAGAGTGAGGAGTTAACAAAAGCTAAACATTGCAGGCTAAACAAAATTCATACAAAAAATAAACTATCACTGGTTACATAAAATTTTCCTGACTGGTTAAAACTTAGTGTTAAACATGCATTTTAGAATATTTAGCTCTCAAGTTCAAAAAGAACCAGCGTCTATTTAAAATAATTCATCTCCCAAGCCAAAGTGTAATCAAAATTAATTCAAATGACATAACACCTTCTAATGCTAAAAAATATTCATTATTACTGAAGTGTAGGTAAATCTCAGAGCTTTTGGGGCTTTCTCATGCTGCAAATGGCTGTTTCTCTGGTTCATTCAAAGCAGCATATGACAGCATCCAAGGATAACACTAAGCTCAGTAAAGGGCAAGACTGCTGGTAGCCAGCTCTGACCTCCCCGTGAAGCATTGCTACTGTGTCCATAATATAGGATGTGTGAGGATCAAAGGCACACTATTCTGCTAGCTAAAGAGATAGCAAGCCACCCCCCAACCCTAAAAGTTCCTTCCCCTGGTAAATAAAAGTATATGAGGGGAAAAAATTAAAATACACTTATTTACAGAGTAAGGGTTTTTAAATATTAATGTAATCCCTCCTTCAAAAATTTTAACTAGAGTCATCTGGTCATTTCTGATTACATCTTAAAGATACATCTAGATTCAATTTCTGTTGGTTTATCCTTAGACACTTCTAGTCAAAAGTATTGATTTTATTCCTAAATATCTTAACCACTAGTATAACCACAGTGTATTATCTCACAGAGTTATCAAGCACTGGAAGAAAAAAAAATAGATGTTCAAGCAGCAGCCAACATTTATGGCCCTTTCACACAGTGACATCTGAGTGGCTACTGAATAGTCCAGGAATAATTCTAAAGACAAGAAAATTCATACATTTTAGTAAGTATGTTGTAGTTTTCACAATTGAAATTTCCTCAGGCATTGCACTTTCTTTATAAGGGAATCCTGATTTTTCTTAACGTTATGGTGAGTCAGGACTTGAACTAGCACACTTCTTTTTCTTCTTCTTACTGTGTTTCTTATGCTTCTTTTTCTTTTTCATGTTTTCTGTTGCTTTTTCTCGTTCTTCACTGTTTTTCTTCTTTTTTGCTCACACCTCCTCAATATACTCTGATTCTGACAAGAACTCAGATGATAAAGGTTTATCTTCAGAATACATCTTTCTCTTTTTGTTGAGTCCTTTAATATCCTTTTCTTTCTCAGTTCCATCTTTTGACTTCTTTTTCTTTTTAAAACTATCCTTACTGTCTGGTTCGGTTTCTGACATGGAGCTTTCAGAAGATTTACATGAACGGTTCTTCTTTTTCTTTCTCCATTTTCCTTGTTTCTTATCCTCATCTTCAGAATCAGAACTGCTGGAAGAATCAGAGCTTGATGAAGAAGAAGATGAATACCTACCAGACTTCTTCTTTTCATTTTTCTTTCTCTGTCTTGTTTTGGATGAGCTCTTACTTCCACTTAATAATTTCTCCCTGTGTTTTTCCAGTTCTTCCTTCCAGTTCTCATTCATTTTTTCTTCAAATTCAGCCAAAGCCTTGGAGCCTTTCTTTTTCTTTTCTAGTCGCTCTTTTACTTCTTCCCAGGTAGGCCTTGGTCAATTCAGATAACACTGTATTGTTGGCCCTGAAGACTGGACTAGACCCTTTGATCTTGCCATTGCTATTGGGTTCATATAGGCCACCCGATTGTCCTGCTTCCCCATGGTGCTGTATTGAGTGCACAGTCGCAAGCCTGGCAATCTTTTTTATTGTCTCTTTGTTACAGCTATTTTAGTAAGTATCTCATTGAGCATTTGATTTGCATTTCTCTACATTAATATGTTGCATATTTAAAATTTATTGACAATTTTTGCTTTTTATTTGTAGAAATTTTAAATTCAAGTTCTTTGCATATTTTTAAAGTGTCAATTTTCTATTTATTATTGACCTATAAGACTTTATAGATTTGAGCAACATGGCTGAATAGACACACCAAGGTGGAACAGCTACCACCAAGGGAACAGGATGATTGGCACATGCTTAACAGAGGGCAGGTACTGAGAGGGGATGGAGGAAAGGCACAAAAGCTGAACTGAAGGTTCGGAATCTGGGAACCCTGCACAGGGCTAAAGCACAGTGGAACTCATTTCTGGCCCCCAGTGACTGTGAGAAAACAGGTGAGTTTAACTGGCAAGAAGCTACCTGCTTTCCCCACTGGCCTCTGGAATCCCAGTGGCAGAGACCCCTGACCACCATGAAAAATGAGTTGAAAGGAAGAGCTGCTTAGAGAAGTGATAGGGGCAGCACACCAGCCAGTGCAGAGCCCAGAAGGTTTGGTGTGGGAGCATCTGTAGTGAAGCATGTCCAGGGATGTCCATACCCATATGCTTAACTTGCTCCCATAAGAGACGTTAGCCCTAGGGGAAATTTTGGACATAAATTCTGCAGGGTGGTCTGGCCCATCAGATGGGGCTGTTTTGACCTGAGCACCCCTTGGTCTGCTGGCCTTTTCTGTGGCTCCAATTTGGTCATGCCTGCTTGCAGTGCAGCCTTGGGTGCCCTAGTGGCCTATGTCATAGCTCCTGACCTGGCAGATCCTGCCTCACCAGTAGACAAGTCCAGTGGGGTGGCCCCATCCAGGCATCAGCCTGCCTGCTGCCTCTCCTCACTGTAGTTTCCCCCCAAGGACCATGGCCACCCCACACATCACTGTGCTGGTGTGTGTGTGTGTGTGCGCGTGCACACGCATGGAAGGATCTTGTCTTCCTTGCCTGTCAGTGCACATGTGCACATGCATTCTGCCTTGGCACTGCTGTTGGTAGGAGTGTACTCCAGGCCCCCATCCCTGCTATACCACCTTTGCAGTCAGAGCCTTGGTGTACACAGAGCCCACTAGCCCCACGACAACCAGCACCCTGCCCTTTTGCCAACACTGCCATTTGAGTACAACTAAGCACAAAGAACAGCAGACCCTCCTCAGCCCTGAGCAGCATACTCTCCTCAGCTCTAAGCAGCAGATTCTCTTCAGCCCTGAGCAGCCACGTTCACCTGCATGAATACACATAAAGCCACTTGACTGAGTAAACTTTATACCACAATTCAACAATTAAGGTCAGCAAATAGAATAAAAGAAGAAATCCAAAAGTCAACAACTTCAAAGATTAAAGAAATATCACCCCATAAAGGTAAAAAAGAACAAACACAAAAATTCTGACAACTCAAAAGCCAGAGTTCCTTTCTTCCTCCAAATGGCCACACTACATCTCCAGTAAGGTTCTAAACCAGTCCAAGATGGCTAAAATGACAGAAGTAGAATTCAGAATATGGGTAGAAATAAAGATAATTAAAATGCAGAAGTACCTTGAGACTCAATTCAAAAAAATTAAGAATCTTTTCTTAACTTTTTAATAAATAATAATACAGGACCGGGCAGAAAAAATAGCCAGTATTAAGAGCATAACTAACCTGAAAACTGATAAAACACAGTAAATTTTTTAATAATAAATTCACAAGTATTAATAGCAGAATAGACAAAGCTAAGAAATAATCTCAGAGTTTGAAGAGTGGCTATTTGAAATAAGACATTCAGACAAAAATAAAGAAAAAAGAAAAATGAAAACCCTCAAACCTCTGAGAAATATAAGATTATGTAAAGAGACCAAATGAATGACCCACTGGTGTCCATGAAAGAGAAGCGGAGAAGGGAAGCAATTTGAAAAACATGTTTTAGGATATCATTCATGAGAACTTCCCCAAGAGAGGCCAGCATTCAAATTCAGGACATGCAGAGAATTCTAGTAAGATATTCCACAAGAAAATAATCACCAAGACACATAATTATCAGATTCTTCAAGCCTGAAATAAAAGAAAAAATGTTAAAGGCAGCTAGAGAGGAAGGTCAGGTCAACCACAAAGGAAAGATCACCAATGTAAAAGTAGACCTCTTAGCAGAAATCCTACAAGCCAGAAGAGACCAATACCAATATTTAACATCCTTGAAGAAAATAAATTCCAATCAAGAATTTCACAGTTGCCCAAGCTAAGCTTCATAAGTAAAGGAGAAATAAAATCCTTTTTAAACAGGCAAATTCTGAGGAAATTCATTACTATAAGACATGCCTTACAAAAGCTTCCAAAGAAAGCACTAAATATAGAAATAAAAAACCATTATTAACCACCAAAAAGCACACTGAAGCACACAGACCAGTGACACACAAGCAAGTCTGCATAATAACAAGCTACCATTATAATGACAGGATCAAATGCACACATATCCATACTGATTATGAATGTAAATGGGCTGAAATTTCCAATTAAAAGGCACAGAGTGGTAAACTGGATAAAGAACAAAGACCCAATGATATGCTGTCATCAAGACTCATTTCACATGCAATAACTTTCATAGGCTCAAAATTAAGGGATAAAAAAAATCTACCAACCAAATGGAAAACAGAAAAAAAGAACAGGTTGCAACCCTAATGTTAGAACAAACAGACTTTAAACCAACAAATATTTAAAAAGACAAAAAAGGCATTACAAAATGGTTAAGGTTTAAATTCAACAAGAATATATATATATTCATATATATATTAAAGTATATACACACCCAACACAGGAGCACCCAAATTCATAAAGCAAGTTCTTAGAGGTCTTCAAAAAGACTTAGAGTCCCACACAATAATAGTGACAGACTTCAACAAACCATTTACAATATTAGATTATTAAGGCAGAAAATTAATTAAGATATTCAGGATCTGAATGCACCACTGGATTAAATGGATGTAATAGACACCTACAGAACTCTTCACCAAAGCAATATATACATTCTCATTGCCACAGGGCACATACTCTAAAATCAACCACATATTCAGACATAAAACAATCCTCAGTAAATATAAAAGAATTCAGATTATGACAACCACTCTCCCAGACCACAGTACAATAAAATTGGAGGTAAAGGTTGAGAAAACCAAGACTCAATACCACAAGATTACATAAAAATTAAATAACTAACTCCTGAATAACTTTTGGGTAAATAATGAAATTACGGCATCAACCAAAAGTTACTTGAAACTTTTGAGAACAAACACAAAACATACCAGGATCCCTGAGACACAACTAAGTCAGCGCTGAGAGAAAAATTGATGGTGCTGAACAACCACCACAAAAAGTTATAAATATCTCAATTTAGCCACTCAACATCACAACTGAAAGATCTAGAGAATGAAAAACTAGCCAACTCCAAATCTAGCAGAAGAAAGAAATAAGCAAAATCAGAACTAAACTGAAAGAGATTAGAACACACAAAAAATCTAAAAGATTAATGAATCCAAGAGTAGGTTTTTTAAAAAGCTGAACTACTAGCTAGACTAATAAAGAAGAAAAAAGAGAAGATTCAAATAAAAACAATCAGAAACAACAAAAGGGATATTACCACTGACTTCTCAGAAATTCAAATAAACATCAGAGAATATTATGAACAGTTTTATGCAAAAAAAATTGAACACCTAGAGGAAATAAATAAATTCCTGTACATATACACCTTTCCAAGACTGAACCAGGAAGAAATTGAATCCCTGAACACACCAATAACAAGCTCCAAAATTGAATCAGTAATAAATAGGCTACCAATTTTAAAAAGCCCAGGAACAGATGAATTCACAGCCAAACTCTACCAGATATACAAAGAAGAATTTGGTACCATTCCTACTGAAACTGCACAAAATTTGAGAATGAAAGTCTCCTTCCTTACTCATCCTATGAGGCCAACATCATTCTGATATCAAAACCTGGAAGATACACAACAAAAAGGAAAATGTCTTATCTTTGATGAACATCGATGCAAAAATTCTCAATAAAATACTGGCAAACCAAATACAGCAGCACATCAAAAAACCTATCATGTAGGGTTTTTCCCTGGGGTGCAAGGTTGGTTCAACATATGCAAATCAATAAATGTGATTCATAATACAAAGAGAACTAAAGACAAAAACCTCATGATTATCGCAATAGATGCAGAAAAGGCTTCTCTTAAAATTTAAAATTACTTTATGTTGAAACTCTCCATATACTAGGCATTGAGGAAACATGCCTTGAAATAATAAAAGTAGTCTATGACAAACACACAGCCAACATCATACTGAATGGACAAAACTGGAAGCATTTCCCTTGGAAACTGGCAGAAGACAAAGATGTCCTCTCTCACCACTCCTATTCAACATAGTATTGAAAGTCCTGGCCAGAACAATCACAAAAGAGGAAAAAAAAGGCACATCCAAATAAGAAGAGAGGAAATAAAACCACCCATCTGCAGATTGTTTTAGTCAGTATTCTGTGTTTATGGAATGGAAGAATCAATATAAAAATGTTCATGCTACACAAAGCAAGCTATGGAATCAATCCAATTTCTGTGAAAATAGTATTGACATTCCTCACACAAATAGAAAGAGCAGGTCTAAAAAACAGTCCTAAATTTATATAAAGTCGTAAAAGACCTAGAATGGCCAAAGCTATCGTGAGCAAAAAGAATAAAACTGGAGGAATCCCATTACCTAACATAAAATTATACTACAGATCTATAGTAACCCAAACAGCATAGTACCAGCATAAAAACAGAAACACAGACAAATGGAACAGAGTACAGAACCCAGAAACAAATCCATACATCTACAGTGAACTCATTTTTTACATAGGCACCAAGACAATACATTAAGAAATAAAATCTCTTCAATAAATGGTGCTGGTAAATCTGCATATATGCAGAAGAATAAAACTAGACCCCTATCTTTTGCCACATGCAAAAATCAAATCAAAATGGATGAAATGTTTAAATGGAATACCACAAACTATAAAACTTATGAAAGAAAACATTGGGGAAACTCTAAAAAATCTTGGATTAACAAATATTTCTTGACTGATACCTCACAAGCACAGGCAACCAAAGTAAAATGGAAAATTGGGATCACACTGAGTTAAAAGAAACTTTTGCACAGCACAGGAAACAATCAACAGAGTGAAAAAACAACCCACAGAATGAAAGAAAATATTTTCAAACTACCTATCTGAAAATGGATTTGTAACCAACATAAAGAAAGAGCTCATATAACTCTATAGAAAAGAAAATCTAAAAATCTTATTTTAAAAATAGGCAAAATATGTAAATAGACATTACTCAAAAAAATACTAATGACAAATAGGTATATACCCAAAAGAGAGAAAAATCTGTGTATCAAAGTGATAGCTGTGCTCCTGTGTTTATTGCAGCACTATTCACAATAGCCAAGGTTTGGAAGTAACATAAGTGTTTATCTTAGAAGAATAAACAAAAAAGTGGTTCATATACACAATGTGGTACTATTCAGACATAAAAAAAGAATGAGATCCTGTCATTTGCAACAAAGTGGATTAAAATGAAGGTCATTGTATTAAGTGAAATAAGCCAGGCATAGAAAGACAAACTTCACATGTTCTCACTTATTTGTTAAAGCTAAAAATTAAAAAAATAAAATTAATGGAGATAGAGAGTAGAATGATGATTACCAGAGGCTGAGAAAAGTAGTAGAAGATTGGAGGTGGGGAGGTGGAAATGGTTAATGGGTACAAAAATATAGTTAGGAAGAATGAATCAGTTCTATTTAGAAAGAATGAATCAGTTCTAGTATTTGATAGCACAACAAGGTGACTCTAGTCAATAATAATTTAACTGTGCATTTTAAAATAACAGAAATAGGCTGGGCGCTGTGGCTCACGCCTCTAATCCCAGCACTTTAGAAGGCCGAGGCGGGCTGATCACGAGGTCAGGAGATCGAGACCATCCTGGCTAACGCAGTGAAACCCCATCTCTACTAAAATAATAGAAAAAGAAATTAGCTGACCGTGGTGGTGGACACCTGTAGTGCCAGCTACTAGGGAGGTTGAGGCAGGAGAATGGTGTGAACCCAGGAGGCAGAGCTTGCAGTGAGCCAAGATCGTGCCACTGCACTCCAGCATGGATGACAGAGCGAGACTCCATCCCAAACAAACAGCCAACCAACAAACAAACAAGCAAAAAAACAGAAATAGTATAATTGGGTTATTTGAAATCCAAAAGTAAATGCTTGAGGTGATGGATACCCCATTAACACTGACGTAATTATTATACATTGTATGCCTGTATGGAAATATTCCACGTACTTCATAAAGGTATGCACCTATTATGCACCCACAAAACTAAAATTTTAAAATTAGGATATATTTTAAGACAACAAATACTATTACTAGGGATGATGACAGATTATAATTACAACGGTAAATTCATGAGAAAAATAAATTATTAACATATATGAATGTAACAAAAGGGCACAGAAATACATAAAGCAAAACTGACAGAAATAGAGGTAGAAATAGTTGCAACAATAATAGTTGCAGGCTTCACCTCCCTACCTACACTATTCAGTAGAAGAACTAGCCAGAAGAGAAACAAGGAAATAGAAGACATGAATAACCTTATAAGCCAAATAAAACTAGATATATGCAGAACTCTTCACCCCAAATCAGAATATATATTCTTCCCAAATGCACATAGAACATTCTCTAGAATAGACAATATACTGCATCATAAAGCAAACATCAATAAAATTGAAAGATTGAAATAATACAATGAATGTTTTGTAATCAAAAAAGAGAAAATTAGAGACTAATAAAGCAAGAAATTTGGAAATGCGAACTTGTGAACATTAAATGACACACTCCTAAATAATTAATGAATAAAAAAATTAACAAATAGGGTCAGAAAATATTTTGAGATAAATAGAAATTTAGACAAAACATAAAATTTATGAGACTTAGTAAAAGCTGAGAACTGAGGGAAACAGAAGAATTACTTTATAAAAAGCAAAGAAATCTTAAATTAATAGCTTCATAGTTATTGAAGTGTTTAAATGAAAATGAACTACCCAGTTCACAAGAGGCAAAGACTTTCAGTGGGGTCAAAAGATAGTCATGCTGACAATTGCTAGGAGGAAATACTTGGAGACAAGAGACTGAGAATTAGGATTGTGATAGTACTCCTTGAAATCTAGAAAAAAATGGGGATGTTCTGGGCTGGATAGATACTCAGGAAAAACTCTAAAACCCCTAAGTTCCCACCTCTGTCTTTTAAACTCTGCAGAAGCAGAAAGTATAGGAAAAAGCAGAGTTAGAAATTTATGGCTGATTGGTAAAGGCACACCCCAACACACACATACAGATTCCAGATGAAGGGATCAGAAGATTTATATTTTGAGAGGGCTAAAATACCTAGAGTCTTGCTGTCCAATTAAGGTTTAGTGAAACTATATTGCAGATTTGCATTGCTCACTTCTTAAAGTAATCTAGTAAAGTTTGATTTTGCCATTTGAATCCTCTGATAAAAGAAGGCAGCCTCTACCTTGAGGTACTTTTTGGGATGTTGGAGTTATGGCCACCATGATATCACTATTGGTTTCACTAATTCGTAAGTCAACGATGAGCTTGTTACAGAATTTCTGTGAAACTGAATTCTGACCCCATGGGAGCTCTTTAGCTTGATCTTTCTGTTTTGAGATAGGTTGATTTGAATTCTGTGAAAGACCTCAGAAAGTCACTTGGTAAATAGAAATAACATATTCTAGAAGGAAATTAGACTAAAATAGAAACAGCACTGAAGTAAAAATTAAAATTCATATTTGGTAGAAATTTTATGCCACCCACCACTATCTCAAGCAAGCCTTCTGCCTCTATGGGACTCCCCAATTCACTGAATATTTCCTAAATATCTGTTCCTGGTTCACTAATGAGCCAGGGAAGATAGCACCTCACAGTGTTCACTGGGCTGCTGTGGGTGGTTGATCTCATTGCCAGTCAATGAAGAACCTGAATCAGGGGTGGTTACTTCACTTAATTGTCAGAACTGAGAGTTCTGTGTCGTTGCCACATTCTATGTGTTTAGGCTTCCACGTTGAAAACAATAAGCTGTCTCATTAAGAACATCTTTGGGGCTGCAAACTGAAATTTATCTTAGCTGTTGATCTAATTGTCAGGTCATTCAGTTAGAAGTTCACAATTAGGGTTACATCTCTGAAGAAATAAACCACAATCAAGCTTAAATCCATGTCTACTGCAGAGGTTCATCACTGCATGCCAAGTTGGTGGTTCTTTGTGAAAGGTGATCTATGTGTCTCGTGGTTGGGGAAGTCCTAGACCATTTCTGGCACAATGACTTCCTTAGACTTTTGACCCATGACTTGAAGTATTGGTCATTACTGTTGACACCTTCAGCATAAAGATCAGCTGCCTCCAGCCACATTATGTGTTTCTTGAAGCTAATCCATGTCATCTTTTAGGTTCTTGAGATCACTTAAATTCTTTTTTTTTTGGGGGGGGGAGTTTTTATCACCAAATCTGTTAAAAGGAGCCAGCAGTCTGATTTTAACTTATTTTCCTGATCTGGGTCCACACCTTTTTGTTAGGTAATGCGTTAATTAAATGGTTTATTAGTCACCTTCTTTGGTCCCAAAGCAGATTATCTCCTGTTGACTGCCTCTAAGGTATAGATAACATTGTTATTGAGTAAAAGGAGCTTACTTCTTGAAGTGCTAGAAATTAATACTATGACACCAGGTTTTTAAGAGAAAACAATTTTGTCTCTCTGTGTTGGCTTTATGGTAATAATATGATTAGAAAAGACTTATGGGGTGAATTCTGAGGTTAGTAGGTGATTGGTGGAAGGAAAGGGAAAGTCTGGAAAGTTCTCAGGCAACAGGGCTGATCTCTTCTTGCCTCCTCATGGATCTCATGTGCAAACTGACGTGGAGTTGCAATAATACATGTAGCGAAAATTTAGGATGTGACTTCAGTAAGGTCGTTACTGCAGAAACACCATTTGGCCATATTGATTCCACCAATTTAAGCCAGTTTATTCATCTCATGAGTGGAAGGAGTTTCAGTGTTTTGGCAAGTTGAGGTTTTTTTTTTTTTTTTTTTCTTGTCTGTTGTCCTGCAAACTCAAGACTTTCTGTTAGATACTGGCTTTCTTTTAACTCTGTAGAACAGTTGCAAAATGATTGGGGCTGTAGGAATCTATTTTCCAAATTTGAGGTTCCACACTGACATCCTGGGCAAGATGTGTTTTCTCCTAACTGCAACCCCCAGTCAGCCTGGTTTGTATGCTTTCTGAGTAGCAGCCCAGTCAAAAAAGGGGGCTATGGAGCTCCAACTTAGTTCTGATTTTGTTGTATATAAACATTTTTGTCTCTATTACAACTGGCTCTACTACATAAAATGTCTAGAATAAAATAGGAGGGGATTAGATAAAAATAAAATTATAAGTATTGGAATGGATCACATTAATTCTGAGGATATAGAGGGGGAGCAACAACCTGAAACCTGGGGAGAGAAGACTTAGACCTCAGGAGCTATGGGAAATGAATAGGCATGAATAACCTCTTTTCTTTCTGAATTACCCCTGGCACACTCCAGAAAAGGGTCTGGCAATAATTTTGGGACAGGATGAGGGTAGAATTAGTTAGACCACATGGAAGGGAAAAGACTGGGTTTATTTTTTTCATTCAGTCCCCCTATCACCCTTAAGAATCGTTTGGGCTGGGTACAGTGGCTCATACCAGCAATCCCAGCACTTTGGGAGGCCAAGGCTGGTGGATCATGAGGTCGGGAGACCAAGACCATCTGGCCAACATGGAGAAACCCCATCTCTACTAAAAATACAAAAATTAGCTAGGCGAGGTGGCATGTGCCTGTAGTCCCAGCTACTTGGGAGGCTGAGGCAGGAGAATCGCTTGAACCTGGGGGGCGAAGGTTGCAGTGAGCTGAGATCATGCTGCTGCACTCCATCGGGGATGACAGAGCAAGACTTCATCTCAAAAAAAAAAAAAAAAAAAAAAGGATCCTTTGGAATTATCCCATTTCTCTACAATGTAGTAATGAAATTCTAGTAAGGAGCATGCATTCTCAGTGCCCAGGTGTCCGAGGCGACAGTTGAGTTGCTTCAGGAAACAAACAAACAAACAAAAAAACCAAAAAACAAAAACCAAAAACAAACAAAAAAAAACTATTGCTTTTTTTTTTCTAAAAAATTCAATACCCTATGTTAGTATAAGCTGGATCTACAAAGCATTGAATTCATCTTTTATTTTCTCTGTGGGCAGTGGCTTCTCCTGTTTTTCTACCATTTAGAGATAAATCTGTATTTGTCAGTATTTACATAAATCAGAGACATAAATCACGTAAGAACCCTAGACACGGCCTCCAGGATAATGTGGCTCTTGCCCATTTCTCTTCTCAATTATGTTGTCAGAGAGAAATACCTGAGATGAAATCTCTCAGGAATAGTTAGAACATTACACTTCTAGAGAAACTGGTGAGACAGAGCAGGACTCACAGTGAGAATTAAAGCTTCTTCTCAATCTTCCAGTGTATCTGTTTGTGGTAGATGAATTCGGAAAAGATTCCAGAACCAGGAAATTGCTATTTAAGAGAATAGAATCTCTGCAGATCGGAGTACTAGGTCACATGTTTATTAGTCACCTTGTTTGGTCAAATTCTCAGTGCTTAGCCTCTGATAGGGCTTAAGAGTACTGCATGCCTGTGAAAACCTCTAATTCTATTTGAAAGATGAAGCTCTGGCTCTGGGAGAAGTCTCTTATCTGACAGAACATCATGCTTCCGTGGGTGTCAGATTCTGTGCCCTTCCTCAGCAGACATCACGGACTCAATAATTATTTAAGAATCATGCATAAATAGGCCTTCTTTATTATGAATTTCTTAAATAATAAAACAGAGAAAACATATTTATCCACGTTCAAATTGAGTAACAGTGTGAGAAACTTCACAGGAAATGTCATAGAAGGAAACTCTTGGGCTCTGTCCGTCCCCAGAAAATTTGGGCACAACCTGTTATAATTAGTCTTATCAGAGCTTGATTTTTTTTTTCTCTATATATTTATCTTTAATTGGACCTTAATTTTGTAATGGGCTTTATTTTTTATTTTTATTTTTTATACTGAAGTTTTCTTTTTTTATTATACTTTAAGTTCTAGGGTACATGTGCACAACGTGCACGTTTGTTACATGTGTATACATGTGCCATGTTAGTGTGCTGCACCCATTAACTCGTCATTTACATTAGTTGTATCTGCTAATGCTATCCCTCTCCCCACTCCCGACCCCAAGACAGGCCCTGGTGTGTGATGTTCTCCTTCCTGTGCCCACGTGTTCTCATTGTTCAATTCCCACCTTTGAGTGAGAACATGCGGTGTTTGCTTTTCGTGTCCTTGCAATAGTTTGCTGAGAATGATGGTTTCCAGCTTCGTCCCTGTCCCTACAAAGGACACGAACTCATCCTTTTTTATGGCTGCATAGTATTCCATGGTGCACATGTGCCACATTTTCTTAATCCAGTTTATCATTGATGGACATTTGGGTTGGTTCCAAGTCTTTGCTATTGTGAATAGTGCCGCAATAAACACACCTGTGCATGTGTCTTTATAGTGCATGATTTATAATCCTTTGTGTATATACCCAGGAATGGGATGGCTGGGTCAAATGGTATTTCTAGTTCTAGATCCTTGAGGAACTGCCACGCTGTGTTCCACAGTGGTTGAAATGGTTTACAGTCCCACCAACAATGTTAAAATATTCCTATATCTGCACATACTCTCCAGCACCTGTTGTTTCCTGACTTTTTAATGATCGCCATTCTAACTGGTGTGAGATGGTATCTCCTTGTGGTTTTGATTTGTATTTCTCTGATGACCAGTGATGATGAGCATTTTCTCATATGTCTCTTGGCTGCATAAATATCTTCTTTTGAGAAGTATCTGTTCATATCTTTTGCCCACTTTTTGATGAGATTTTTTTTTTCTTGTAAATTTGTTTGAGTTCTCTGTAGATACTGGATATTAGCCCTTTGTCAGATGAGTAGATTGCAAAAATTTTCTCCTATTCTGTAGGTTGCCTGTTCACTCTGATGGTAGTTTCTTCTGCTGTGCAGAAGCTCTTTAGTTTAGTTAGATCCCATTTGTCAAATTTGGCTTTTGTTGCCATTGCCTTTGATGTTTTAGACATGAAGACCTTGTCCATGCCTATGTCCTGAATGGTATTACCTAGGTTTTCTTCTAGGGGTTTTATGATATTAGGTCTAACATTTAAGTCTCTAATCCATCTTGAATTAATTTTTGTATAAGGAGTAACAAAAGAAAACAGTTTCAGTTTTCTGCATATGGCTAGCCAGTTTTCACAGCACCATTTATTAAATAGGGAATCCTTTCCCAGTTTCTTGTTTTTGTGACGTGTGTCAAAGATCAGAGGGCTGTAAATGTGTGGTATTATTTCTGAGGGCTCTGTTCTGTTCCATTGATCTATATCTCTGTTTTGATACAAGTACCATGCTGTTTTGGTTACTGTAGCCTTGTAGTATACTTTGAAGTCAGGTAGTGTGATGCCGCCAGCTTTGTTCTTTTGGTTTAGGATTGTCTTGGCAATACGGGCCTTTTTTTGGTTCCATATGAAGTTTAAAGTAGTTTTTTCCAATTCTGTGAAGAAAGTCATTGGTTGCTTGATGGGGATGGCTTTGAATCTGTAAATTACCTTGGGCAGTGTGGCCATTTTCATGATATAGATTCTTCCTATCCATGAGCATAGAATGTTTTTCCATTTGTTTGCGTCCTCTTATTTCATTGAGCAGTGGTTTGTAGTTCTCCTTAAAGAGGTCCTTCACATCCCTTGTAAGTTGGATTCCTAGGTATTCTATTCTCTTTCAAGCAATAGTGAATGGGAGTTCACTCATGATTTGGCTCTCTCTTTGTCTGTTACTGGTGTATAAGAAAGCTTGTGATTTTTGCACATTTATTTTGTATCCTGAGACTTTGCTGAAGTTGCTTGTCAGCTTTAGGAGATTTTGGGCTGAGACGATGGGGTTTTGTAAATATACAATCATGTCATCTGAAAACAGGGGCAATTTCACTCCCTCTTTTGCTAATCGAATACCCTTTATTTCTTTCTCCTGTCTGTTTGCCCTGGTCAGAACTTCCAACCCATTGTTAAATAGGAGTGGTGAGAGAGGGCATACAGGTCTTGTGCCAGTTTTCAAAGGGAATACTTCCAGTTTTTGCCCATTCAGTTTGATATTGGCTGTGGGTTTGTCATAAATAACTCTCATTATTTTGAGATACATCCCATCAATACCTAATGTATTGAGAGTTTCTAGCATGAAGGGCTGCTGAATTCTGTTGAAGGCCTTTTCTACATGTATTGAGATAATCATGTGGTTTTTGTCTTTCATTATGTTTATATGCTGGATTACAATTATTGATTTGTGTATGATGAACCAGCCTTGCATCCCAGGGATGAAGCCCACTTGACCATGGTAGACAAGCTTTTTGATGTGCTGTTGGATTCGGTTTGCTAGTATTTTATTGAGGATTTCTGTGTCCATGGTCATCAGGGATATTGGCCTAAAATTCTCTTTTGTATGTGTGTGTCTCTGCCAGGCTTTGGTATCAGGATGATGTTGACCTCATAAAATGAGTTAGGAAGGATTCCCTCTTTTTTTATTGATTGGAATAGTTTCAAAAGGAATGGTTCCAGCTCCTCTTTGTACCTCTGGTAGGATTCAACTGAGAATCCGTCTGGTCCTGGACTTTTTTTGGTTGGTAGGCTATTAATTATTGCCTCAATTTCAGAGCCTGCTGTTGGTCTATTCAGGGATTCAACTTCTTCCTGATTTAGTCTTGGGAGAGGGTATGTGTCCAGGAATTTATCCATTTCTTCTAGCTTTTCTAGTTTATTTGCATAGAGGTGTTTATAGTATTCTCTGATGGTAGTTTGTGTTTCTGTGGGATCAGTGGTGATAGCCCCTTTATCACTTATGATTGCTTTCATTTGATTCTTCTCTCTTTTCTTCTTTATTAGTCTTGCTAGCAGTCTATAAATTTTGTTGATCTTTTCAAAAAACAAGCCGTTGTATTCATTGATTTTTTTTGAAGGTTTTTTTGTGTCTCTATCTCCTTCGGTTCTGCTCTGATCTTAGTTATTTCTTGCCTTCTGCTAGCTTTTAAATGTGTTTGCTCTTGCTTCTCTAGTTCTTTTAATTGTGATGTTAGGTGTCAATTTTAGATCTTTCCTGTGTTCTCTTGTGGGCATTTAGTGCTAAAAATTTCCATCTACACACTGCTTTGAATGTGTCCCAGAGATTCTGGTATGCTGTGTCTTTGTTCTCATTGATTTCAAAGAACATCTTTATTTCTGCCTTCATTTCGTTATGTACCCAGTAGTCATTCAGGAGCAGGTTGTTCAGTTTCCATGTAGTGGAGAGGTTTTGATTGAGTTTCTTAATCCTGAGTTCTAGTTTGCACTGTGGTCTGAGAGACAGTTTGTTATAATTTCTCTTCTTTTACATTTGCTGAGGAGTGCTTTACTTCCAACTATGTGGTCAATTTTGGAATAAGTGTGATGTGGTGCAGAGAAGAATGTATATTCTGTTGATTTGGGGTGGAGAGTTCTGTAGATGTCTATTAGGTCTACTTGTTGAAGAGCTGAGTTCAATTCCTGGGTACCCTTGTTAACTTTCTGTCTCGTTGATCTGTGTAATGTTGATAGTATGGTGTTAAAGTCTCCCACGATTATTGTGTGGGTGTCTAAGTCTCTTTGTATGTCTCTAAGGGTTTGCTTTATGAATCTGAGTGCTCCTGTATTGGGTACATATACAGTTAGGATGCTTAGCTCTTCTTGTTGAATTGATCCCTTTACCATTACGTAATGGTCTTCTTTGTCTCTTTTGATCTTTGTTGGTTTAAAGTCTGTTATATCAGAGACTAGGATTGCAACCCCTGCCTTTTTTTGTTTTTCGTTTGCTTGGTAGATCTTCCTCCATCCCTTTATTTTGAGTCTATGTGTGTCTCTGCATGTGAGATGGGTCTCCTGAATACAGCAAACTGATGGGTCTTGACGCTTTATCCAATTTGCCAGTCTGTGTCTTTTAATTGGAACATTTAGCCCATTGACATTTAAGGTTAATATTGTTATGTGTGAATTTGATCCTGTCATTATGGTGTTAGTTGGTTATTTTGCTCATTAGCTGATGCAGTTTCTTCCTAGTATTGATGGTCTTTACAATTTGGTATGTTTTTACAGTGGCTGGTACAGGTTGTTCCTTTCCATGTTTAGTGCTTCCTTCAGGATCTCTTGTAGGGCAGGCCTGGTGGTGACAACATCTCAGCATTTGCCTGTCTGTAAAGGATTTTATTTCTCCTTCACTGATGAAACTTAGCTTGGCTGGATATGAAATTCTGGGTTGAAAATTCTTTTCCTTAAGAATGTGGAACATTGGCCCCCACTCTCTTCTGGCTTGGCGAGTTTCAGCTGAGAGATCCACTGTTAGTCTGATGGGCTTTCTTTGTGGGTAACCTGACGTTTCCCTCTAGCTGCCCTTAACATTTTTTCCTTCATTTCAACTTTGGTGAATCTGACAATTATGTGTCTTGGAGTTGCTCTTCTCAAGGGGGAATCTTTATGGTGTTCTCTGCATTTCCTAAATTTGAATGTTGGCCTGCCTTGCAGGTTTGGGGAAGTTCTCCTGGATAATATCCTGCAGAGTGTTTTCTAACTTGTTTCCTGTCTCCCTGTCACATTCAATTACAGCAATCAGGCATAGATTTGGTGTTTTCACATAGTCCCATTTTTTCTTGGAGGCTTTGTTCATTTCTTTTTCCTCTTTTTTCTCTAAACTTCCCTTCTCACTTCATTTCATTCATTTGGTCTTCAATCACTGATATCCTTTCTTCCAGTTCATCGAATTGGCTACTGAAGCTTGTGCATTCATGACGTAGGTCTCATGCCACGGTTTTCAGCTCCATCAGGTCATTTAAGGACTTCTCTACACTGATTATTCTAGTTAGCCATTCGTCTATCTTTTTACTATGTTTTTAGCTTATTTGCAATGGGTTTGAACGTCCTCCTTTAGTTTGGAAAACTTTGATCATCTGAAGCCTTCTTCTCTCAACTCGTCAAAGTCATTCTCCATCCAACTTTGTTCCGTTGGTGGCGAGGATCTGTGTTCCTTTGGAGGGGGAGAGGTGGTCTGATTTTTAGAATTTTCAGCTTTTCTGCTGTTTTTTTCCGCATCCTTGTGGTTTTATCTACCTTTGGTCTTTGATGATTGTGATGTAAGATGCGGTTTTACATGTGGTGTGGATATCCTTTCTGCTTGTTAGTTTTCCTTCTAACAGTCAGGACCCTGAGCTGCAGGTCTGTTGGCATTTGCTGAATGTCCACTCCAGAACCTGTTTGCCTGGGTATCAGTAGTGGATGCTGCAGAACAGCCAAAATTGCTGAACAGCAGATGTTGCTGCCTGATCACTCCTCTGGAAGCTTCATCTCAGAGGGGTACCTGGCCCTGTGAGGTGTCAGTCTTCCCCTACTGGGGGGTGCCTCCCAGTTAGGCTACTCGGGCATCAAGGACCCACTTGAGGAGGCAGTCTGTCCGTTCTCAGATCTCAAACTCCATGCTGGGAGAACTGCTACTCTCTTCAAAGCTGTCAGACAGGGACATTTAAGTCTGCAAAGGTTTCTGCTGCCTTTTGTTCAGCTATGCCCTGCTCCCAGAGGTGGGGTCTAGAGAGGCAGGCAGGCCTCATTGAGCTGTGGTGGGCTCCACCCAGTTCGAGAGCTGCCAGAGCTTCCGAGCTGCTTTGTTTGCCTACTCAAACCTCAGCAATGGTGGGCGCCCCTCCCTCAGCGTCGCTGTCACCTTGCAGTTTGATCTCAGATTGCTGTGCTAGCAATGAGCCAGGCTCTGAGGGCATGGGACCCTCTGAGCCAGGCGTTGGATATAATCTCATGGTGTGCCATTTGCTAAGACCGTTGGAAAAGCGCAGTATTAGGGTGGGAGTGATCCAATTTTCCAGGTGCCATCTGTCACAGCTTCCCTTGGCTAGGAAAGGGAATTCCCTGACCCATTGCACTTCCTGGGTGAGGCGATGCCTCACCCTGCTTTGGCTTCTGCTCGGTGGGCTGCACCCACTGTCCTGCACCCACTGTCTGACAAGCCCCAGTGAGATGAACCCGGTACTTCAGTTGGAAATGCAGAAGTCACCCGTCTTCTGTGTTGCTCAGGCTGGGAGCTGTAGACTGGAGCTTTTCCTATTCGGCCATCTTGGAACTGCTCTTATGTGTTTTTTTTTTTTTTTTTTTTTTTGAGACGGAGTCTTGCTCTGTGCCCCAGGCTGGAGTGCAGTGGCGCGATCTCGGCTCACTGCAAGCTCCGCCCCCCCGGGTTCACGCCATTCTCCTGCCTCAGCCTCCCAAGTAGCTGGGACTACAGGCGCCCACCACCTCGCCCGGCTAATTTTCTTGTATTTTTAGTAGAGACGGGGTTTCACCGTGTTAGCCAGTATGGTCTCGATCTCCTGACCTCGTGATCCGCCCGTCTCGGCCTCCCAAAGTGCTGGGATTACAGGCTTGAGCCACCGCGCCCGGCTCTTATGTGTTTTAAAGGATAAACTTTTTTTTTTTTTTTTTTTTTTTTTGAGATGGAATTCGCTCTGTCATCTAGGCTGG
Organism: Theropithecus gelada; assembly: GCF_003255815.1. NCBI lineage: Eukaryota > Metazoa > Chordata > Mammalia > Primates > Cercopithecidae > Theropithecus > Theropithecus gelada. The sequence continues at coordinate 35,100,152 of NC_037678.1, read as the reverse complement.
AGTGCACAAATGTGATCTTGGCTCACCACAAGCTCTGCCTCCTGGGTTCACACCATTCTCCTGCCTCAGCCTCCTGAGTAGCTGGGACTACAAGCACCTGCCACCATGCCCAGCAAATTTTTTGTAGTTTTAGTAGAGACTGGGTTTCACCATGTTAACCAGCATGATCTAGATCTCCTGACCTCATGATCCACCTGCCTTTGCCTCCCAAAGTGCTGGGATTACAGGCATGAGCCACTGCACCTGACCAACGACAAACCATTTTCTAACCTTTGTGATAAAAACCTAAAATTCCCACAACCCAAATATTAATAATACTGTCCACTCCAATTGTTATTGCTTATTAATTTTCTGCTGTGGTCTGAATACTTGTGTTCCTCACCTTCCATATTCATATGTAAAAATTTAATCCACATATGTATTCAGTGTGATACTATTAGTTATGGGACCTTTGAGAAAGTTAAGTCAGGAGGCCTGCATGCTAATGAACAAAATGAGTGCCTCTGTGAAGGAAGTTGAAAGGAATATTCTTGCCCCTTCTGCCATGTGGGAACATAGCTAGACGGTGCCACCTGTAGGAAACAGAACCCTCACCAGACACTGAATTTGTGATGCCTTGATTTTTAACTTTCTAGTCGATAGAACTGTGAGCAATATGTCTCTGTTTTTACATTATCCAGTCTAAGGTATTTTGTCATAACATCCTGAGAAGACTAAGATGCTTTCTTCCGCACTTGGTAGTGTTTTTATTTGTTTATGTCTACAATTGTATATTTCAGGTACTTTTTATGGTATTTATTATGTGCTATACACAGTTTTGTTAGATTCATTCCTAAGTAGTTTATTTTATTTTATCCTCTTAAAAAGTAAACTAAGGCACAAAGAAGTTTGAGTTTATTTAAGAAGCAATTCATAATTTAGAAAACACAAGACAGAAAGAGGTTTATTGTTTGGATGGCAAAGTGTCAGAGGAAAGTGTTTATTGGGTATATGCAAAAGCAGAAAAAAGATTTGATTGGTTGCTGTTACAACATTTCCTGTTTATTACCTTGTTGGAAAATTCCCAGTTGTATAAGTTGGTTGACAACTTCTGATTCATTGAGATTAAGTTCTGCTCTTCTTTAATATAGGCCTCTGTAAGAAATAACTCAAGTTTTGCTTATGTTAGCAAATAACTTTGTTACATAAGGTTGAGGTCACTTATGAGGTCTAACTGGTTTTGTCTACTCAAGATTTTTCAGGTCTCATCTCCATTTTAATTTACTTTACCAATTCTTCTGTAATTTCATCTACTATGTCAAGCGTATGTTGTAAATTATTGTTTTTGTACATATGTAAGTGCTTATTATGTATGCTTCAAATACATGTCCTTGTTTTAAACTAGTTTGTAGTATATGTCCATTCCTCAAAAAGACATTGATGTTCAAATTTCCAGATACTGAGAACATCTTACAATTCATGACAAACAGAATAAAAGGTTTCAGGTAAGGTCAATATTACTAACCTCCTAGTGAAATATAGAGAGATTATAAAATATCACAATGGGTTCAATATAATCTCAAGGGTTCAAAAATGTGGAAGATACATAAAGAATAAAATACATCCAAGTGTTGGGATGTAAGTTTTCAAATGGATTTTTATAAAAATTGTTTACTTGAGTGATCCTTCCACATTAACATACACTTGTATTCATTAACTGAACAAATAACATTAATTCTAAATGATTGTCACTATTTTGGGACTGAATATAAAGTGAGAGAATGCAGGGCAATGAGAATGTGGTTTCTAAAACAGGGGTCCCAGGTGCATGAGGAATATAGACAGTCTGCCCCCTATGGAGGCATAATTTTAAATATGCTGGTCTTGCACTTTTTTGTAGAAAGTAATATAAAGGCTGAATTATCAAAAATTAATGTGATAGATTTTATCAATAACAAGTAGGCAAAATAAAAATAAAAAGAACTATTTTGACAACTTTAGAATCTCACTGATAATGTGAGATTTATTATTCTTTTCCCCCTCCCCCTCTGAGATGGAGTCTTGCTCTGTCACCCAGGCTGTAGTGCAGTGGTGAGATCTCGGCTCGCTGCCACCTCCACCTCCTGAGGTCAAGCAATTCTCCTGCCACAGCCTAGTACCTGGGATTACCAACGCCCACCACCACACCCAGCTAATTTTTGTATTTTTTCTTTTAGTAGAAACGAGGTTTCATCATATTGCCCGGGCTGGTTTTCAACTCCTGACCTCATGATCTACCCACCTTGGCCTCCCAAAGAGCTGGAATTACAGGCATGAACCATGGTGCCTGGCTGAGATCTATTATTATTTTTCAGATATACAAAATATGTTTCTCCATGTTATTAATTTAAATATACTTTTTACATATGCTATTATTAAAAATGTTGTTTTCTCTTCAGCTGGCATTGTAATCTTAGCCAACAGCTTTTTTCTGTTCTTTCCCATTTCCACACGCTGTGTCAAAGGCCTAAGCCTCATGACCTGATCGTCTGTACCTTGGCCTTCATCCATATAGTGATACTCCTTGTTGTAATGAAGTTTTTGTCTCCAGGCATTTTTGAATCAATGAATTTGCAGAATTACTTCAAATATAAGGCTTTTAAGAAACATCATCAGGGAAATGGGGACCATCTCCCTCTGCCCAATCTGCTTCCTGAGTATGCTCCAGGCTGCCCCATCACCCCAGCACCTTAGTGTTGCTGAGACTTAAACACAAACTCAGAAATCATATGACACATTTTTTTATTTTTTCGTCCTTCTGTTTGTCAGTATAAGCTAAACTATAGCTTATTACAACATGACACAGAACAATCTACTAAATGCCAATACTGTTCACTGCCCTCATGAAAAACATCATCAAGGGACTTGTTTATTCTCTGATGTTGTCTTGGGCCCTCTGTTTGGTTGAAGTCATGATGCTTTCGAGTGTACACATGGTGATTTTCTTTTTTGGGTGCCAGAAGTGATTCCTGTACCTTCACAGCACAAACTACCCACCAAGAGCGTCTTCAGAGGAAAGAACCACATAGATCATCTTGTTGCTGGTGTTTCTTTGTGGTCATGAACTGAGTGGACTTAATCATCTCATACTTTTCAACTCTGTTGTGAAGAAATGAGCTGCTTCTTAAGAGTGTTTGGAAGTTTGTGCTCAATGTCTATGTCACTGTTTGTTCTTTGGTAGACCATATTTCTGATGGAAATGGGCATGATGGATAGGTCACGCCCAAGAAAATAGCATCATAAAATGGAAATGGTACATACAAGACCAGGCTAAGCCAAAACCAAAGAGAGTATCACTTTTACGTGAGGATGTTTAAAATTTGCCAGCTCAGGAAATTACCAAGCAAGTTCTGCAGATAGGGAAGGAAACCTCCCCCACTAAATGGGGCAAATTCTTCAAAGATCTAAGCTCAGAGGATCAGACACATGCTTGGTTTACAGATGGATCTGCCAAATATATTGGTGGGACCCGATGCTGAAAGGCTGTGGCTTATAATCTTGTTAAAAAACATAAGCACGCTGATAAAGGGAGGGATGGGAACACCCAGCTGGCAGAACTAGTAAACATCCTCCCAGCTATTCAAGAGGACGCCAGAGGAGTTTATCCCTTGTATACCAACTTTGGTCAGTAGCAAATTGTCTTACTACCTGGATGCCCCAATGGCAATGAAACAAATGGTTAATTGGGAATAAAGAGGTTTGGGGTAAATAATACTGGGAAGATATCTGAATCCTGGTGCACACTGTCATTATCACTGTTTTCTGGGTTGATGCTCATGCATCTTTGCTTTCTTGTGACAGACTATTTAATCAGCAGGCAGATCAACAGGCCAAAATTTCCACCATAACTGCAAACTTAAATGAGGATGAATGGATTACAACACGTTCAAGGTTGCAATGAAAGGCAATATTGCAAGGAATAACCAATCTAGTAATGGTCAGCACATGTGTCTTTGTGTCAGAGGCCAAGAATAAATTTATCAACTGGGTAGCCACTGCTGTAAAAGAAGCCAACAGCAGTTAATATTGGTTATGTGTCGAGTTGCCAGAGGCCACCGGGAATGGGCTACCTTAGAAAATTGTCCCTGCCAACATTTTTGAATGGCTATGTCGCCACCAATGGGGCCATAACAAAAACACTTGCAATCCAACCTGGACTTCCTTTGACCAAACCAAGCAATCTATCTTTGCCCAAGTCAGACGAAAGGTGAACTCCGCCCTCGCCTTGCATCAAAAGCCTTGGTATTCTGCCCAATATGCCTACAATGGTACATACTGGGAACTGCTGTGCTGGTGGTCAGATTCCATATAGCCCCACTTTTTTCTGAAGGCTTGAAGTGGCCTCTTTAACGTTATTCTGGGATTTCTCCTGCCAGGCAATTGTCAACACATACTCCAAATCAACAACATTGTCTGCAATAAAACACAACCTCTTTCCTATTTTAATAGCAGCTTAATACACTATAATTATAGTAAAACCATTGCTGTCCCCTGGAGGGGCCCTCTGGGTACGTGGATCCTATGGGTGGCAATACCTGCTCTCATATTGGATGGGGAGATGCACTTGAGGGTGACCTTTAATTCCGTTCACCATCAGGGAAAATACTCTCCTCCCCAGTAATCTACATGCTTTCAAACATCGCTGCTTACAAATCCGCTGGACTCCCTGGTGGTGGTACCCTACAGTCCTGCTTCAGCAACAAATTAAAATGTTAAGCTTGCGTGTGGAAAGAGCTCTTAATAATAGTAGCACAAAACTTACATTGTTGTCAGATGAATTTGTTCAGCTGCATACTGTTGTGTTGCTAAATTCAATGGTGTTAGATATGCTAATCGCAGCCCAAGTAGGGGTTTACACCTTATTGCATACTGAATGTTATGTGTATATCCCTGACAATTCGCACAATATTACTCTCCTTGCAAAGCCATGGTGGGTGTGGTTTTATTAACTGAGCTTTTAATTCTCCTGTGCTAACCCTGTATATGTAATCTATACCAACTGTGCCTTCCCCGAGTATCTGTAAGGGTATTTTTCTACAACTGAGTATCAAATTGAGGCTGAATGTGGAGGAAAAATTGAATATTAAATTTGAACTCAATTGAACATGGAAAAAAACAATGGTCACCAAGTCCCAGAACAGGTTGTTTGAACCCGTTGAGAGAATTATACGGCATTGCTTGGGAGAAATCTTTATTTCAATCTATTACAATCACAAAAACAAGTTGAACTTTTTGTGTTCCTTGGGCCCTGTCACAAAGCTCCCTCATGACTGGGCCTCATGCCAAACAACTCGTTACAAAAAGAGCTAGGGTTCTAGACTGTATCAAAGCTTCATGAGACCTCTCCTTGTCTGTGCACGGACAGGTGACTGACTCTGGAGCCCAGACTGTTGCTTACCAGTCTGACGATGATTTCTCCATAGTCTGGTGAGTGTAAATATATATATTTTTTCTCTTCTCCCCTTCCCATTGCAATTTGTTTATTATAACATTTGCTTATTATATGATTTGCTTATTATATCTGTATTGCCATATACTTGGGTTAAAGGCTGATTACCCTTGAAGGTATTGTGTGTATCCCTTTTCTTCTCTCCTCGCATGTTTCCTGCACAGAACAATACCCACATTAGAAAATCTGCTCTCCAGATCAGACATAGACTTTCAGCCACAGAGGAATCTAGATGACAGCTTGAAGTCTTGGGACTAACATCTGAGTATACAAATTTGGATACCGACACTCACCTTTTCGTCTCACCAGTCATGACCTGAGATATGATCATATAAGATTCACCAAATTTCCAGCACCTAACAACATGTTCCTTCCTGTTCCCAGATGAGGGCCTCTTCATTTCCTGCTCCTGACCCTTACACACATATGGTGATGGTGAGGGGGTATGAAGCTACCCAGATAGATTTACAAATGAAGACTTGCTTAGATGGGACAGCTCTGGGCTCCTTGGTTTTAGATTTGGTGGCCTTTGCCAGTGGCTTGAAGCATTGAGGTTGAAAAATTGAGAACTGAGCCAACTTCTGCATCTTTAGAAAAGGCTTTCACTCAAACCCTGCTGAAGCAAGAGCCTCAGAAAGTTGGTATACAGCAGAACATCTTTCTCTCTTGAGAGATTATGGCCAGCTGAGCTGTATAGGGGACTGTCTTTAGAATGTGAGTTTTTGATTACCAGAGTCCTTAGTACTGTTAGGGTCTTTCACCAAAGAAATAAGGTCACTTCTTGAAGGTTTTAGTTTTGTTTCAATAAAACCTACCTTCTTTCAATAAGACCTTCTCAAAGGCTTTTCTGAATTGTTGACTGCTCACCTTTCTCTCCCATTTCATCTTATTACCTGTGCACAATTATGCAAATACAGCACCTCCTGCACCAGTCCATGAGGAAATGAAATGCAGCCAGAGCCACAGGTTTGGGGATGCAAAGCTGACTTAAAGTCCTTATGTTTAATTTATTAATTCTGTGATCCCAGGTATGTCACTGTGCCTCTCAGGGGCTCCATAGTCTCACAAGCTGCACAGTGGGGATGATGCTAACATCTACTTCCTAAGGAATGTTTCAGGTGTACGTAAGATAAAACATAAAAATCATGGTTTTATGTCACCTGTAAATAACACACACACTTAGAGATGGAAGCATTAGGAGAATCGGTGGGTGGTAGCGAGGTAGCATGGGCCGCAACTCAAGTAGGCCTGGGGTCTAGCAGTGTGATCTTGGGAAAGTCACTTCCCCACTGGGCCTCAGTTTCATTGTGCTCCCATAAGAGATTGAAATTAATTGTAGATATCGTCCTCTGGCATTGATGTGGTCTAACTGTGTGTCCCCACCCAAACCTCATTTTGTATTTTAACCTCCAAGTGTTAAGGGAAAAACCTGAGGGGAGGTAATTGGATTTTCCTCATGCTGTTTTTATGACAGTGAGTGAGTTCTCACGAGATCTGATGGTTTCATAAGCATCTGATACATCCCCTACTCTCACTCACTTCACTTATTGGTCAACATAATTGGAAGTTTTCTGAGGCCACCACCCCCTCCCGCCCAATCATGTGGAACTGTGAGTCAATTGTACCTTTTTCTTTTTTTTTTTTTTATAAATTACCAAGTCTCAGGTATTACATCACTGCAGTATAAGAATGGACAAATACAGGCATTAAACTTTCTAGTGCCTTCTTATTATATATAGAATTATATCCATGTGCCTTATCTCGCCTCTGTTGGGGAAAGCCCTCACAAAGTCTCTCAGCACTAGGTGGTTAGTGATTCAGTTTTTATTGAGCAAAATAACCTACTGCCTGATGCCAGTAGTATGAAACTTGGGTTTTGAGAAAAATGGCATCTTGTTGTAGGTTGGCGAACAGGGGATAGGAGTCCAGCTCAATCGGTTTTCTTAAACAGGTTTTAAGGTATTGATTAGAAAATGCTTAAGAAGTGGGTTCTGGATTAGTAGGGGATTGCTGGAAGGAAAGTGGTAATATGGAAAGTCATGAGACATGCACAGTCATCTCTTCTTGCTTCCTCACAGGTCACATAAATGTTTAGGGAGAGTTAGTATGAAACATGCAATGGAAATTTGGGCTGTAACATCAGCAAATTCATTCTCCATGGACTTCAGTTGGCCATATTAGTTCCAATCAATTTCAGCCAATTTTAAAAAATCTTAGAAGAAGAACAAAATTAGGTGTTTCAACAAGCTGTTTCTTATCTTTCATTCTAAAAATCCAAGTTTCAGTCTTTTTCTTTTAATGGTTTGGGGGCACAAATTCAGCTTCTGTTGAATGGAATACAGAGTAGTGTATGCCTTTTTTATTATTTCAGGCTGCTATACCAAAGAACCATGAACTAGACATCTTATGGCCAGCAGGACTTAATTTCTCACACTTCTAGAGGTTGGAAATTTGAGATCAGAGTGTCAGCATGATTAAGATCTGGTGATGACTCTTCTGAATTTCAGACTGTACACGTCAAGTTATATTCTCAATTGGCAGAAGGAGACAGACAGCCCTCTGGGGCTTCTTTAATAAAGCCAGTAATCTCGATCATGATGGCCGTAACTTCAGGAGTTAACTACGTCCTATTTCCTTATAGCATTACACTGGGAATTATAATTTTAATACAAATACAAGAGGAGAATTATAGTGACTTTCAAGATTTTTTTTTAAAGCTGTCATTTTTCTCCTACTGGGTTTTTCCTGTTTGCTTCCTCAGTCTTTCAGTTTCTCTTTCTGTCTTTTTGTGTGAATCTGTTTGTCTAATTCTGTCTCTCTATTGTATTCCTCAAATGGAGGAAGCAAGCGTCAATGCTATGAGATGCTCTATGTACGGACACACATAAACAAAGAACTGAGGGAGTGCTCAGGCCAGTAGACAGAAGGAAAGTCACGCTCTCAGTCTACACTTAACCCTGCCAATTTTCACATGAGTGAGCTTAAAGACTGATGCTTTCCCAGTCCAGCTTCAATTGAGACCACAGCCCCAATATCACAAGTGACCTTAAGACAGGGTTAGCCAACTTAACTGTGTCCAGATTCTGGTCCACACAAATTGTGAGATAGTATATATTGTTGAAAGGTGCTAAGTTTCAGGGCAATGTTGTCAGAAAGGAGCAGATATCTAGCCTCATCTCCCAGGCCCCAGAATTCTTCATCCCTCTGCTTATCTCTTCCTCAGGCTGTCTGTAGCCAAATTGATCCCTTTCAAATCTCTGTCAAACTCACACCTGTGAGACTCTTCTACAAGGGTGGCTTCTCCCTGGCACATTCTCATGCAGGGATGCCTCCCTATTGTCATTCTAATCATAGATTAAATGTCACCTCGGTGAGGACTTTGGATCCCCCCATGTAATGATTTTGCAGCTCTTCCTCTCAACATTTTACTTCATATAATAGTCCTTGCTCTTTTTTTTTTTAAACATATGTATACATGTGCCATGTTGGTGTGCTGTACCCATCAACTCATCAGCACCCATCAACTCATCATTTACATCAGGTATAATTCCCAATGTCATCCCAACTCCCTTCCCGCTCCCCACAATAGGCCCCGGTGTGTGATGTTCCCCTTCCCATGTCCAAGTGATCCCATTTTTGAATTCCCACCTATGAGTGAGAACATGTGGTATTCGGTTTTCTGTTCTTGTGAGAGTTTGCTGAGAATGATGGTTTCCAGCTGCATCCATGTCCCTACAAAGGACACAAACTCATCCTTTTTTATGGCTGCATAGTATTCCATGGTGTATATGTGCCACATTTTCTTCATCCAGTCTGTCACTGATGGACATTTGGGTTGATTCCAAGTCTTTGCTATTGTGAATAGTGCCACAATCAACATACGTGTGCATGTGTCTTTATAGCAGCATGATTTATAATCCTTTGGGTATACACTGAGTAATGGGATGGCTGGGTCATATGGTATTTCTAGTTCTAGATCCCTGAGGAATCGCCATGCTGTTTTCCACAATGGTTGAACTAGTTTACAATCCCACCAACAGTGTAAAAGTGTTCCTATTTCTCCACATCCCCTCCAGCACCTGTTGTTTCCTGACTTTTTAATGATTGCCTTTCTAACTGGTGTGAGATGGTATCTCATTGTGGTTTTGATTTGCATTTCTCTGATGGCCAGGGATGATGAGCATTTTTTCATGTGTCTGTTGGCTGTATGAATGTCTTCTTTTGAGAAATGTCTATTCATATCCTTTGCCCACTTTTTGATGAAGTTGTTTGTTTTTTCTTGTAAATTTGTTTGAGTTCTTCGTAGGTTCTGGATATTAGCCCTTTGTCAGATGAGTAGATTGGAAAAATTTTCTCCCATTCTGTAGGTTGCCTGTTCAGTCTGATGGTAGTTTCTTTTGCTGTACAGAAGCTCTTTAGTTTAATTAGATCCCATTTGTCAATTTTGGCTTTTGTTGCCATTGCTTTTGGAGTTTTAGACATGAAGTCCTTGCCCATGCCTATGTCCTGAATGGTATTACCTAGGTTTTCTTCTAGGGATTTTATGATATTAGGTCTAACATTTAAGTCTCTAATCCATCTTGAATTAATTTTTGTATAAGGAGTAAGAAAAGGATACAGTTTCAGCTTTCTAGTCATGGCTAGCCAATTTTCCCAGCACCATTTATTAAATAGGGAATCCTTTCCCAGTTTCTTGTTTTTGTCAGGTGTGTCAAAGACCAGATGGCTGTAGACATGTGGTATTATATCTGAGGGCTCTGTTCTGTTCCATTGGTCTATATCTCTGTTTTGGTACCAGTACCATGTTGTTTTGGTTACTGTAGCCTTGTAGTATAGTTTGAGGTCAGGTAGCATGATACCTCCAGCTTTGTTCTTTTGACTTAGGATTGTCTTGGCAATGTGGGCTCTTTTTTGGTTCCACATGAACTTTAAAGCAGTTGTTTCCAATTCTGTGAAGAAAGTCATTGGTAACTTGATGGGGATGGCATTGAATCTATAAATTACCTTGGGCAGTGTGGCCATTTTCACGATATTGATTCTTCCTATCCATGAGCATGGCATGTTCTTCCATTTGTTTGTGTCCTCATTTATTTCACTGAGCAGTGGTTTGTAGTTCTCCTTGAAGAGGTCCTTCACATCTGTTGTAAGTTGGATTCCTAGGTATGTTATTCTCTTTGAAGCTATTATGAATGGGAGTTCATTCATGATTTGGTTCTCTGTTTGTCTGTTACTGGTATATAAGAATGCTTGTGACTTTTGCACATTGATTTTGTATCCTGAGACTTTGCTGAAGTTGCTTATCAGCTTAAGGAGATTTTGGGCTGAGACGACTGGGTTTTCTAAATATACAATCATGTCATCTGCAAACGGGCAATTTCACTTCCTCTTTTGCTAATTGAATACCCTTTATTTCTTACTCTTGCCTGATTGCCCTGGCCAGAACTTCCAATGCTATGTTGAATAGGAGTGGTGAGAAAGGGCATCCCTGTCTTGTGTCAGTTTTCAAAGGGAATGCTTCCAGTTTTTGCCCATTCAGTATGATATTGGCTGTGGGTTTGTCATAAATAGCTCTTATTATTTTGAGATACGTTCCATCAATACCGAATTTATTGAGAGTTTTTAGCATGAAGGGCTGCTGAATTTTGTCAAAAGCCTTTTCTGTATCTATTCAGATAATCATGTGATTTTTGTCTTTGGTTCTGTTTATATGCTGAATTACGTTTATTGATTTCCGTATGTTGAACCAGCCTCACATCCCAAGAATGAAGGCCACTTGATCATAGTGGATAAGCTTTTTGATGTGCTGCTGGATTCGGTTTGCCAGTATTTTATTGAGGATTTTTGTATCGATGTTCATCAGGGATATTGGTCTAAAATTCTCTTTATGTTGTGTCTCTACCAGGCTTTCATATCAGGATGATGCTGGTCTCATAAAATGAGTTAGGGAGGATTTCCTCTTTTTCTATTGATTGGAATAGTTTCAAAAGGAATGGTACCAACTACTCTTGTACCTCTGGTAGAATTCAGCTGGGAATCCGTCTGGTCCTGGACTACTTTTTTTGGTTGGTAGGCTATTAATTATTGCCTCAATTTCAGAGCCTGCTATTGGTCTATTCAGGGATTCAACTTCTTCCTGGTTTAGTCTTGGAAGAGTGTAAGTGTCCAGGAAATTGTCCATTTCTTCTAGCTTTTCTAGTTTATTTGTGTAGAGCTGTTTATAGTATTCTCTGATGGTAGTTTGTATTTCTGGGGGGTCAGTGGTGATATCCCCTTTATCACTTATTGCTTCTGTTTGATTCTTCTCTCTTTTCTTCTTTATTAGTCTTGCTAGTGGTCTATCAATTTTGTGGATCTTTTCAAAAAACCAGCTCCTGCATTCGTTATTTTTCTGGAGGGTTTTTGTGTCTCTGTCTCCTTCAGTTCTGCTCTGATCTTAGTTATTTCTTGCCTTCTGCTAGCTTTTGAATGTATTTGCTCTTGCTTCCCTAGTTCTTTTAATTGTGATGTTAGGGTGTCAATTTTAGATCTTTCCTGTGTTTTCTTGTGGGCATTTAGTGCTATAAATTTCCCTCTACACACTGCTTTGAATGTGTCCTAGAGATTCTGGTATGTTGTATCTTTGTTCTCATCCGTTTCAAGGAACATCTCTACTTCTGCCTTTATTTCATTATGTACCCAGTAGTCATTCAGGAGCAGGTTGTTCAGTTTTCACATAGTGGAGAGGTTTTGATTGAGTTTCTTAATCCTGAGTTCCAGTTTGATTGCACTGTGATCTGAGAGACAGTTTGTTATAATTTCTCTTCTTTTACATTTGCTGAGGAGTGTTTTACTTCCAACTATGTACTTCCAACACACTTATTTTGGAATAAGTGTGATGTGGTGCTGAGAAGAATGTATACTCTGTTGATTTGGAGTGGAGAGTTCTGTAGAAGTCTATTAGGTCCACTTAGTGCAGAGTTGAGTTCAATTCCTGGATATCCTTGTTAACTTTCTTTCTCATTGATCTGTCTAATGTTGACAGTGGGGTGTTGAGGTCTCTGATTATAATTTCATGGGAGTCTAAGTATCTTTGTAAGTTTCTAACGACTTGCTTTATGAATCTAGGTGCTCCTGTATTGGGTGCCTATATATTTAAGATAGTTAGCTCTTCCTGTTGAACTGATCCCTTTACCATTATGTAATGGTCTTCTTTGTCTCTTTTGATCTTTGATGGTTTAAAGTCTGTTTTATCAAAGACTAGGATTGCAACCCCTGCTTTTTTGTTTTGTTTTGTTTTCCATTTGCTTGGTAGATCTTCCTCCATCCCTTTATTTTGAGCCTATGTTTGTCTCTGCATGTGAGATGGGTCTCCTGAATACAGCAAACTGAGGGGTCTTGACTCTTTATCCAATTTGCCAGTGTCTTTTAATTGGACCATTTAGTCCATTTCCATTTAAGGTTAATATTTTTATGTGTCATCTTGATCCTGTCATTGTAATATTAGCTAGTTATTTTGCTCGTTAGTTGATGCAGTTTCTTCCTAGCATCGATGGTCTTTATATTTTGGCATATTTTTGCAATGGCTGGTACCTGTTGTTCCTTTCAATGTTTAGTGCTTCGTTCAGGATCTCTTGTAGGGCAGGCCTGGTGGTGACAAAATCTCTAAGCATTTGCCCATCTGTAAAGGATTTTATTTCTCCTTCACTTATGACACTTAATTTGGCTGGATATGAAATTCTGGATTGAAATTTCTTTTGTTTAAGAATGTCGAATATTGGCCCCCACTCTCTTCTGGCTTGTAGAGTTTCTGCTGAGAGATCTGCTGTTAGTGTGATGGGCTTCCCTTTGTGGGTAACCCGACCTTTCTCTTTGGCTGCCCTTAACATTTTTTCCTTCATTTCAACTTTGGTGAATCTGACAATTATGTGTCTTGAAGTTGCTCTTCTCAAGGAGTATCTTTGTGGCATTCTCTGTATTTCCTGAATTTGAATGTTGGCCTGCCTTACCAGGTTGGGGAAGTTCTCCTGGATGATATCCTGAAGAGTGTTTTCCAAATTGGTTCCATTTTCCCCCTCACTTTCAGGCACACCAATCAGACATAGATTTGGTCTTTGCACATTGTCCCATATTTCTTGGAGACTTTGTTCATTTCTTTTTCCTCCTTTTTCTCTACACTTCTCTTCTCACTTCATTTCATTCATTTGATCTTCAATCATTGATACTCTTTCTTCCAGTTGACTGAGTCAGTTACTGAAGCTTGTGCACTTGTCATGTCATTCTCGTGTCATGGTTTTCTTCCCTATCAGTTTGTTTATGGCCTTCTCTGCATTGATTATTCTAGTTATCCATTCTTCCATTTTTTTTTAAAGATTTTTGATTTCTTTGCACTGGGTACATAGTTCCTCCTTTAGCTCTGAGAAGTTTGATTGACTGATGCCTTCTTCTCTCAAGTCGTCAAAGTCATTCTCCGTCCAGCTTTGATCCATTTCTGGTGATTTGCTGTGTTCCCTTGGAGGGGGAGATGCACTCTGATTTTTTGAATTTCCAGCTTTTCTGCCCTGCTTTTTCCCCATCTTTGTGGTTTTATCTGCCTTTGGTCTTTGATGATGGTGACATACTGATGGGATTTTGGTGTGGGTGTCCTTTCTGTTTGTTAGTTTTCCTTCTAACAGTCAGGACCCTCAGCTGGAGGTCAGTTGGAGTTTGCTTGAGGTCCACGCCAGACCCTGTTTGCCTGGGTATCACCAGCGGAGGCTGCAGAAGATAGAATATTGCTGAACAGCGAGTGTTGCTGTCTGAATCTTGCTCTGGAAACATCATCTCAGAGGTGTGCCCAGCCGTGTGAGGTGTGAGGTGTCGGTCTGCACCTAGTGAGGGATGTCTCCCAGTTAGGTTACTCAAGGGTCAGGGACCCACTTGAGCATGCAGTCTTTCTGTTCTTGGATCTCAACCTCTTTGCTGGGAGACCCACTGCTCTCTTCAAAGCTGTCAGACAGGTAATTTACATCTGCAGAGGTTTGTGCTGCTTTTTGTTTAGCTATGCCCTGTCCCCAGAGGTGGAATCTACAGAGGCAGGCAGGCCACCTTGAGCTGCAGTGAGCTCCAACCAGTTTGAGCTTCCTGGCAACTTTGTTTACCTACTTAAGCCTCAGCAATTGTGGGCGCCCCTCCCCCAGCCTTGCTGCCACTTTGCAGTTAGATCTCAGACTGCTGTGCTAGCAATGAGAGAGGCTCTGTGGGCATTGACCCTCCAGGCCAGGTGTGGTATATAATCTGCTTGTGTGCCATTTGCTAAGACTCTTGGTAAAGCACAGTATTAGGGTGGGAGTTACCTGATTTTCCAAGTGTTGTGTGTCTCAGTTTCCTTTGGCTAGGAAAAGGGATTCCCTTCCCCCTTGTGCTTCCCAGGTGAGATGATGCCTCGCCCTGCTTCAGCTCTCACTGGTCGGGCTGCACCAGCTGACTAGAACTAATTGTCTGGCACTCCCCAGTGAGATGAACCCAGTACCTCAGTTGAAAACACAGAAATCACCCGTCTTCTGTGTTGCTTGAGCTGCAAGTTGGAGGCTGAAGCTGTTCCTATTTGGCCATCTTGCTCAGGATCTCTCTCTTTTCTTTTATATATACTTGCTTTAGGACTTTTGTTCAGCTGTCTTCACACAGTTCTTCCCTCGGAGGGGCATGCAGGCATGATGTAATCATTTTCTGTACCACATGTTGGGCCCACCATGGTAGCTGGCAAAGGGTGAGTGTAAGGAAAAAAAGACTGGCTAAGAAGACATTGTGGAAATCATTGGTAATAACACGAGGTGTGTGACTCTTACTTGCTCCAGCTGCTCCAGCAAAGCTCAATAGGCACCAGAAACACAACAGGCTGTAATCACAAGGCCATCACTAACACTGCATCCCCATGCAGGAACATCATGGAACAAATCAGGTACCATTGTTTTTGTGTCCTCAGGACACTGGCTTTCTAGGGTTCCAGGGGACAAAGGAGCAGAATCTGAAGGCTGAAAGTACAATGAGTGACCTTGGAATCCTCCATTGCCCTCTCTTTGCCTCCACCCTTTGGGGTGTGATATTTACTTATGAGGCACTCTCCCATTATCCAGGGAAATTATTTAATATCACTTTCAAATGAGGAGCTCAAAAACCCAACAAGAACTGGCATTTTCCTGTGACTTCAGACTCAGAGTCCAGTGCTCTGGCTCATTTTGCTCTATCCCATCTTTATCTACCCAAAATGCCTCTGAAGTGGCCATGCCTCTCTCTGATTTGAAGGGTCTCCAGGGAGTAGAAACATTTTTGCAGAATCTCAGAGGAAAGAATCTTAGTTCACCAATGAAGAACCAAGACAGGCAGACACTTATGAGTATGTGAAACCGTCGAGGTCACCCACTTCAAGCAATCCTATTTATGAGGAAGAAAACAGGCTTTCCTGTAGCCATTGTCTACATTAGGCTGAGGTGGAGCATAGCTCAATTTGGTTCCAGCTGTCCACAGAGGTGGATGGCAGAACCCCATTCCTGTCTTCTTGAAACCGACCTGGAGAGGACCCCAGGTAAAGCAGAACCCTGGATCTGCTCATTCTCTGTGCCCCTGGATAAGTAGCTAGGGAAGTGGATGCCCCTGCCTTATGGCAGAGCTGCCTGCCCAGCTATTCATTTGTAATACATGGCCTTTAATGCATTGAAGTGAATTTATTTTATAACTAATTTGTTGAGCGTTTTTTATCATAAAGGGATATTACTTTTTTTTAAGAAATGAAAGTTTTCTGCATCTATTTAAATGTTATGCTTGGTCCTGGGTCTGTCATTCTGATCGGAAGCTGAGAGCTTCATCCATTCCTAGAGGACAGCATGAGAAAATCAGATCTTACATTCTGTGAACATGATCTGCTTATGATGTCTACTGTGAGCGTCTGACTCCCTAAAGTAAATTGTGGCTCAGGAACTGTCATCTACTTTCTTCACTGAATTATGCCAAGTGTCTGGAAAAGTGCTCTCTCTATATATGTTATATATGTATAATGAATAAATAAACCCTATTTACAACCTTTTTAGTTATGTCTGAGTGTACTTGGGGCCCCTTTCTCAGCATGCAGGGGCACAGAATCTCTCTGTGTGAAAGACAAAGTCCAGCTACCAGGAAGCTCGAGTGCCCTTTACAAATGTAAGAACAGGTTTGTTTTCTATATGCTTTTCCAATCATAGAGGGACATGAATCATTGTGACATGAAAAAGCTTCTGGGGTGAAAGAAGAGAAAAAAATAAATGTGAACAACCAGAACATACTCCAGCAGCCTTTCCACCAAGCCTAACATTAGGGATCCACTTTTCATGTTTTATGCCATTTATTTCTCACAAAACCCATATAAGGTTGTGGGGGAAAGTTAAATATTAAATTTGAATTCAACTGAACATGGACACAAGCAATGGTCACCAAATCCCAGAACAGGTTGCATGAGCTCCTTGAAGCATCCGTCCAGCATTGTTTAGGATAAATCTCTATTTCATCTATTCCTATATGTTAGCTATTGAAAAACAACAGACAATCACAAAAACATGTTTACCGTTTCGTGTTCCTTGAGCCCAGTTGTGAAGGGCCTTCATGACTGGATCTCATGCCAAGACCTCTCCTTGTCTATGCACGGATGGGTGGCTGACTCTGGAGCCCAGTCTGTGGCTTACTGGTCTGGTGACAAATCCTCCATAGTCTGGTGAGTATAAATATGTATATATTGCTTCCCTTCTCCCTTTCCCATTGCAATTTGTTTATTATGGTTTCTCTGCCATTTACGTGAGATAAAGGTTGTTTACCCTTAAAGGTATTGTGGGTGTGTTTTCTTCTCCCAATATGCATCTCCTGTACAGAACAGAGGTTCATTGTACAATTCTCTACAGAGATGCACATTGAGGCTGATAGAGATACACTGATATCCTAAGACACACTTAGTATCTGGCAGAGTCACCACTGTGCCTTGGAGAAGACATATGCTCACCTACTAGACAGCTGGTCCAGGGACTATAGAGTGGTGGGGAAGTCCTGGAAAGAGTTCAGAAAAGTGGTAAAGAAGGAGAGAGTTTGAGACTAGAAGGCTGCTGTCTGGGACTTCATCAGCTTCTCCCTTGTGCCTGTCTTGGAGGGTTGGCATCATTCATACCTCTAGGTTCAGGATAGACTCATTTCCTACTGGGGAGGAGACAAGACCTTCATGACAAGAACATGAAACACCAGAGGATTGGAATGTGGAGCTCAGATTGGGAGAACCCCATCCTTCAGAGACTTAGGCATGTGGAGGACATGGGTGTTTATGGTGAAAAAATTTTAGGCCCCTGATGTCAAATTTAATGTGGAGCTAGATAATAATTAAACCATGAATACATTCAAGGTCTTCACGATATTATATCAGTTGTAAGACAACAGCGCCTACCTGTATTAATAATCTTTATGAACAGCATTATCTCAGAGAATTCTCAAAAAAAAATCTCAGTCTAGAAATGAGAAAACAAGGCTTTGTGATGTCAAATGGCTGCTCAAAAACACACAGGTAAGAATGAGAATCTTCCACAGTGAGGGTGGCATGAAATTCCCTTTAAGCTACCTAAGGCTCTATGTCTGTCCCTGACATAGAGGGAAGGGCATGGGGAAGCCTCACTTTCTTCCTATTTTAGAGACAGGACACAGGACAAGATACCCTAAGACGATAGTTTTGACTTAAAGCAACTTAATTAGGTCTTGTAAAACCTTAAAAGGAGTCTGGAGAAACAACTACAGCAATTCCACACCTGGCAAAGGTGAAAATGCTCGGGGACTCCAAGGTGAGAGAAACCCCTCACAGGGCCAAGGAATTGAGCAGGTATCTCAGAGAACAGAAAGCCCAAATAGATATAAACCAACTGAAAGGTAACTCAAATATAACTGTTGAAAAATTGAAATAGAAACATAGTTTTTTTTTTGCCACATAGATTGACAAAAAATTAAAAGAATGTTAACATCCAAGGGGGTCTGGATCCATAAAAGCAGATAAATTCAGAAACTACTGTTGTACCACATCTTATGCATGTCACTTATGCATAGGCTGTAACAGTTTGCTATGGCTTCCATAGTACAGTACCACAGGCTGAAGTGCTTTAACAGCAAAAATTGAGTTTCTCACAATTCTATAAGCCAGAAATACAACCTCAAGCTACTGGCTGGGTGGTTTCTCTGAGGTCTCCATCCTTGGCTTGTAGATGATCATCTGCCATCTCTGTGTTCACAAGATCTTCTCTTGTGCTTTTCTGTCCTTACTGCCTATTCTAATAAGGGCTCCAAAAGGGCCGTACCTTTCACAGCCCTTTTGGAATATATTCTGGCTTTATCTACTAAAACTTCACATTTTCCTATTCTTTCCCTGAGGAATCACTTTCCTGGGAGACTATAATCTACAAAGGATTAGTAAATGTTGTGAGCTAATTGCATTCCCTTCCTAAAAATTATATGTTCATGTCCTAACACCTAGTGCCTCAGAACCTGATTATATTTGAACATGTAGTCTCTGCAAAGGTAATCAAAGTTAAGTGAATTAATTGGGTTTATCTTAATTCCACATGACTGGAGCCCTTATTGGAATATCAGAGCCACTAAGTGCCTGTTCTTGGAATTGCTTTCAGGACTCATTGAAATTTGTACTAAGCATGGGCTCTGGAAGTCAGGCAGCTTGAATAGGCTGTCAGCCCCACTACTGACCAGACCTGTGAGTGGGGCAGAAACCTCACTGCTCTGTTACTTGAGGCACCACATCACAAATTTAATGCACCCAATCCCCTTTTCACTTTTACCTATCTTTCTCTATAATCACCATGAACTGATCTCTGCTAGCATTTTTATTCAAATGGATAAGCATATGTTATATAGTATATATTATTCTTCCTCATGTTCCTTTTGCTATACTGTATGTTTCCACTCATATGAGGTATTTAGAGTAGTTAAGTTCGTAGAAACACAAAGCAGAAGAGTAGTTCCCAGGGACTAAAGAAAGGGTAATAGGAGGGGGGGTTGTTTACTGGGTACAGAGTTTCAGTTTTGAAAGACTGAAAAAATGTTCCCTATGAACATGGACAATGGTTGCAAAAGATGTGAATGTATTTCATTTCTTTAAACTGCACACAAAAATTACTAAAATGGCTAATTTTACGTATTTTTATATTTTACTAAAATTAAAAAAAATACTTTTTAAAATGAGCAGACTGCAATTATTTGCAACAGGTGGCTGAATATCACAAATGTGATGTTGCATAAAATAAAGTACGTGTGCCAACTCGGGCAACATGGTGAAACCCTGTCTCTGCCAAAAATACAAAACAATTAGCCGGGCATGGTGATGCATGGCTACGGTCCTGGCTACTCAAAAGGCTGAAGTGGAAGGATGTTTTAAGCCTGGTAGGCAGAGGTTGCAGTGAGATCATGCCACTGCACACCAACCTGGGGAAAATAAAGAAGGAAGGAAGGAAGGAAGGAAGGAGGGAAGGAAGGAAGGAAGGAAGGAAGGAAGGAAGGAAGGAAGGAAGGANAAGGAAGGAAGGAAGGAAGGAAGGAAGGAAGGAAGGAAGGAAGGAAGGAAGGAAGGAAGGAGAAAGAAAGAAAGAAAGAAAGAAAGAAAGAAAGAAAGAAAGAAAGAAAAGAAGGAAGGAAGGAAGGAAAAGAGAGAAAAAAGAAAAGAAAGAAAATAGATGTACATGTATACATACTATATAATTTCATTTATATAAAATACAACAATCAAATAAAACTGAGGTTCCTACTTCCACTAATGGTGGAGTAGCTTGTTGAACTGTCACATTGTCAAATGATGGAACTTGAATAAAATATATTATCATAGAAAAAATCTGTGCATAGTACATACATAATATGTGTGTATAAAAACTGAATGAGGATTTCAGCTATGCCCACTGAAGGGGAGATAAGTATTGGCTTGACACTAGCCCAATGAACCCTGTTTATAAAACAAAACTCTTAAAGGTAAAACAACAAAATCCAGACTTTCTATTCTATAATTATCATTTATAGTTTCTAGTACGCAATTTTAAAATTCATAAGACATGTAAGGAAACGTGAAAATGTAATCCATACACAATATCAAAAGCAGGAGGAAGAAATCCCAAGATGTTGTAATCAACAGACAAGAATTTGAAGGCAGTTTTTATGAACATGTTCATGGGGAAAAATAAAATAATCTCATCATAAACAGATGTGGAACTTCAACAGAGAAATAGAAGTTATGTATAACAACAACAAAAGAAACACCTAATAGAAAGATAAGGAAATAAAAAAAAAACTTTTGAGTTTATCCACAGATTTAAAACAGAAGACACAGCAATAGAAATTATCCAGTCTGGAAAAAAAGAAAAAAAAAAAGAAAACAGTACAAAAAGTTTAAAGGAAATGCACAGAGCTTTCGAGACCTGTAGAATGACTGAATCTGAGGAGGAAAAAAAATTAAATAGGGAATAAAAGTAAACAACAACTGATAGCGGAATGCTTCCAAAAACTGTCCAAATACCTAAATATTTGTATCCAAAATGTCAATAAATACAAAACAAAATACAAATAAAACCACAGCAAGGCCATATTGTGGTTTATGAAACTGGCAGGGCCGGGCTTTTGCTTGACTTGCTGTGATTTCTAACTGTTACTATTTATGGATATTATGGAAATAAATAGCAAATAGAATGGAAGATAGGCTATTCTCAGAGTGTTTTTTTCTTTTGTTTTGTTTTGTTGCAAAGATGACTGTTATCAAAGGCAGATGACTTTCCAGCCTTCGAAATTTTTCATTTCTTACTTTGGAAACTCTTTAAATTTGTTTTTTCCAAATCGTGTAGTAATATTGATGCTTCAGAAAGACGTCTCACAGATATTCTACCCTTGTGCATCTTCCTTGCACATAGCAGAGGCTGTGCCTAACGCAGAATAAGAAGCATGTAGCAGTGGAGTACTACTTAGAATTAATCTGAAAAACTAAATGGAAACGTAAATTGAGAATTCTCACTGTTAAGTTTCACGGAAAATTATAAAAAGTGCTTCTAAAAAGGTATTTTAAAAGGAAAATTAAGAGTTTCCAAGGGAGCTTTATTCAGGGCAGAAATGTAGACATTGTATACTACCTCACTACATAAACTTCATAAATGTTTTGAGAAGGACCAAGGGGCTTGGTTCTGTTGGCTTGTATTAAGTATGGCCAAGAGGTCCACACTAGAATATCAAAGTCCTGGGTTTCCTAGCTGTAGAAAGAAGGGGTCAGGTCTGTCCCCTGTGACGTTTTCTCTATTACAGTGGCAGGAGCATCCCTCTGAGAGGTTTGACCCAGGTATGAGCCATACAGCTACCCCGGGGGTCCAAGGAGTGAGAAGAGAAGAAAAGGTGGCTTTGAAAAAGCAAGTACCAGACTACTAGGGACCAGGTATTTTCATTTGTGGCAGTGAACTGATGGTTTCAGATAGAAGGCAGCTTCCCGCAAGGGATCCCGAGAGGCCCTGGGTCCCCACCACCGAAAGGTTGCACCGTGCATGTTCAAAGGGCGTGGCAGGAGACGGGTGACGAGAAGGGGCGGGGCTGAGGAAGGGGCCCTGCAAAGCGCTGGGCGCGCCCAGCTCCCTGAGAGCAAGCGTTATGGCAACACTGGGTAGACTGTGAGAGGCTCCCGGGATCTCTCTTGTCAGAGAGAAATCAAACTTCAGGCACAATTAGTCATGCAACTGACACCTGGGGAGACAGTGTCACAATTACAAGTGAGACCACCTGCCCTGGCCAAGCTGTCTCCTCGCAGGCCGGAGAAGTTTGGGAAGAGATAGGCTCCTCTCAGCAGGGAGGAATTGCACTGGAAACATGGAGCGGGGAGGAGAAGACGAGATTTTCCCCGGAGTGTTGGAGCTGTAGTCTCAGATCCACATCCAGCCTTCTGGTCGCGACAGTCGGACTATAATCCCTGCGTGCGCCGGGCTTATAGCCCTAGAGGAAGGGTCAAGAGGGTGGGTCCCTTGCAAGGCATCCTGGGAGTCATAGTCCTTAAACGGTTTCCAGCACATTGGTCGCAGGGCTACCGAGCTACAATCCCAGCATACATCGGGATGGGGGCGGTGTGTAACGGCTGGAGGGAAGGATAGGGAGGTGCCTCCTTAGCCAGGCATGCTTAGAGTTATGGTCTCTTAACGGTTTCCAGTGATTGGTCCCCGGCCTGTGGACTGTAATCCCAGCATGCACCCAGGCTTCAGGGCGGTGTGTAGCACTGGAGGGAAGTATAGGGAGGTGTGTCCTTAGCCAGGCATGCTTGGAGTTATGGTCTCTTAACAGTTTCCAGTTCATTGGTTACAGGGCTACCAGACTACAATCCTATAGAATAAGACCACCACTTCTCCTGCTGTCTTTCCTGGCTTTCCCCCGTCTCACCTTTTCCCTAGTTTATAAGACAGGAGAAGGGGGAGAAAGCAAAAAGTTGGAAAGAAACAGAAGTAAGATAGTTAGATGACCTTGGCACCACCACCTGGTCCTGGTGGTTAAAATAATAATGATAATATTAACCTCTGACCAACACTACTAGTGTTATCTGTAAATTCCTGACATTGTATGAGAAAGCACTGTAAAACTTTTTGTTCTGTTAGCTGATGCATGTAGTCGCCCCCGTCACGTTTTCCACGCTTGCTTGGTTTATCATGACCCTTTTACATGGATCCCTTAAAGTTGTAAGCCTTTAAAAAGGCCATGTATTTCTTCTTCAGGGAGCTTGGCTCTTAAGACACGAGTCTGCCAATGCTCCCGGCTGAATAAAAAACCTCTTCCTTCTTTAATTCGGTGTCTGAGGAGTTTTGTCTGTGGCTCGTCCTGCTACATTTCTTGGTTCCCTGACTGGGAAGCAAGGTGATTAGCAGATGGTCGAGGCAGCCCCTTAGGCAGCTTATGTCTGCCCTTTAGAGCATCCCTGTGGGGGACTTTGGCCAGCTTGAGCGATGCGGATACTGAGAGCACTCCCGGGTAGGCAATTGCCCTGGTGGAACACCTCGTCAGAGCAGTGCACAACAGGCCCCCGCAGAGGATCAACACAGTGGCTGAACACCAGGAAGGAACGGGCACTTTAAGTCTGGACATCTGAAACTTGGTAAGGCTAGTCTTTTAAACTTGCCCACTCCATTTGAGTGGAAGCGTGGCCTCATCACCCACGGCATGCCTGTACTGGCACTTTGGTTTTTGTTTTTGACTTGACTTGAATTGTTTGATACTTTGGTTTTGGTTTTGACCTGGCTCGGATTTCTGGATACTCTGATTTTGGTTTTGCGTGTGGTGTGAGCGTGGTGTTTTGTCTCGTAGGAAACATGGGTCAGACACAAAGTGAGCCCACTCTGCTAGGAACTATGTTGAAAAATTTTAAGAAGGGATTTAATGGAGACTATGGGGTTACTATGACACCAGGAAAACTTAGAACTTTGTGTGAAATAGATTGGCCAACATTAGAAGTGAGTTGGCCATCAGAAGGAAGCCTGGACAGGTCCCTTGCTTCTAAGGTATGGCACAAGGTAACTGGTAAGTCAGGACACTCAGACCAGTTCCCATACATAGACACTTGGTTACAGCTGGTGCTAGATCCCCCACAGTGGCTAAGAGGGCAGGCAGCAGCAGTGCTAGTAGCAAAGGGACAGATAGCCAAGGAAGGATCCCGCTCCACTCGCCGAGGGGAATCAACTCCTGAAGTTCTGTTCGACCCAACATCAGAAGATCCATTGCAGGAGATGGCACCAGTGATCCCAGTGGTGCCCTCCCCTTACCAGCGAGAGAGGCTCCCCACTCTTGAGCCCACAGTGCTTGTGCCTCTATAAGACAAACATCTCCCTAGGCCACCCAGAGTAGATAAGAGAGGAGATGAAGCCTCAGGAGAAACCCCTCCTTGACAGCTAGTTTGTGACCTAAAACGGGGGTACAAATGCCCCTGAGAGAGCAGCGGTATACTGGGATAGATGAGGATGGTCACATGGTGGAGAGGCGTGTTTTTGTGTACCAGCCCTTCACCTCTGCCGACCTTCTCAACTGGAAAAACAATATCCCGTCCTATACTGAAAAGCCACAAGCTCTAATTGATTTGCTCCAAACTATTATCCAGACCCATAACCCCACTTGGTCTGATTGCTACCAGTTGCTCATGTTCCTCTTTAACACAGATGAAAGGCAGAGAGTGTTCCAAGCAGCAACCAAGTGGCTAGAGGAACATGTACCAGCTGATTGTCAAAACCCCCAAGAGTATATAAGGACCCAGTTACCAGGAACTGACCCCCAGTGGGACCCAAATGAAAGAGAGGGTGTGCAAAGGCTGAACTGATACAGGGAAGCTCTCCTGGAAGGACTAAAGAGGGGAGCCCAGAAGGCCACAAACGTTAACAAGGTCTCTGAGATCATTCAGGGAAAAGAAGAAAGTCCAGCACAATTTTACGAGACTGTGTGAGGCCTATCATATGTATACTCCCTTTGATCCTGATAGCCTTGAAAATCAGCGCATGATTAACATGGCTGTAGTTAGTCAAAGTGCAGAAGACATTAGAAGAAAACTGCAGAAATAGGCTGGGTTTGCAGGGATGAATACATCACAGTTATTAGAAATAGCTAACCAGGTGTTTGTAAACAGGGATGCAGTAAACTGTAAGGAAAATCTTACAAAAAGAATGAACATTCTTACAAAAATCTTACAAAGAGAATGAACGCCAGGCCTGGCAAAATGCCGACCTGTTAGCTGCAGCAATTAGAGGAGTCCCCCCAAAGAGGCAAGGGAAGGGCGGCCCGGGGAAAGAAACTCAGCCTGGCTGTCAGAGTCTGCAGCGTAACCAGTGCGCTTATAGTAAAGAAATGGGACATTGGAAGAATAAATGCCCTCAGCTAAAAGGAAAACAAGGAGACTCAGAGCAGGAGGCCCCAGACAAGGAGGAAGGGGCCCTGCTCAACCTGGCAGAAGGGTTGTTGGACTGAGGGGGACCAGGCTCAAGTGCCCCCAAAGAGCCTATGGTCAGGATGACAGTTGGGGGTAAAGACATTGATTTTCTTGTAGATACAGGTGCTGAACATTCTGTAGTAACCACCCCAGTCGCCCCCTTATCCAAAAAGACTATTGACATAATCGGAGCCACGGGGGTTTCAGCAAAGCAAGCTTTCTGCTTGCCTCGGACTTGTACTGTAGGAGGACATAAAGTGATTCATCAGTTTTTGTACTTGCCTGACTGTCCCTTGCCCTTGTTGGGAAGGGACTTGCTTAGCAAGCTGAGAGCCATTATCTATTTTACAGAGCACAGCTCTTTGCTGCTAAACTTACCTGGAACAGGAGTCATTATGACCCTTATGGTATCCTGAGAGGAGAAATGGAGACTTTTCTTAACTCAGCTGGACCAAGAGATAAGACCAGCTCTGACTAAGCGGTGGCCAAAAGTATGGGTGGAAGACAACCCTCCAGGGTTGGCAGTCAACCAAGCCCCCGTACTTATAGGAGTTAAGTCTGGGGCCCAGCCGGTTAGGCAAAAACAGTACCCGGTCCCCAGAGAAGCTCTTGAAGGTATCCAGGTCCATCTCAAGCGCCTAAGAACCTTTGGAATTACAGTTTCTTGTCAGTCTTCATGGAATACTCCCCTCCTGCCAGTTCCCAAGCCAGGGACCAAGGACTACAGGCCAGTACAGGATTTGCGCTTGGTTAATCAAGCTACAATGACTTTACATCCAACAGTACCTAACCCATATACATTGTTGGGGTTGCTGCCAGCTGAGGACACCTGGTTCACCTGCTTGGACCTGAAAGACACTTTCTTTAGCATCAGATTAGCCCCTGAGAGCCAGAAGCTGTTTGCCTTTCAGTGGGAAGATTCGGAGTCAGGTGTCACTACTCAGTACACTTGGACCCAGCTTCCCCAAGGGTTCAAGAACTCCCCCACCATCTTTGGGGAGGCATTGGCTCGAGACCTCCAGAAGTTTCCCACCAGAGACCTAGGCTGCGTGTTGCTCAAGTACGTTGATGATCTTCTGCTGGGACACCCCACGGCAGTCGGGTGCGCCAAGGGAACGGATGCCCTACTCTGGCACCCGGAGGACTGTGGGTATAAAGTGTCCAAGGAAACAAGCTCAGATCTGCCGACAGCGGGTACATTACCTGGGATTTACTGTCCGACAGGGGGAGCGCAGCCTGGGATCAGAAAGAAAGCAGGTCATTTGCAATCTACCGGAGCCTAAGAGCAGAAGGCAGGTGAGAGAATTCTTAGGAGCTGTGGGGTTTTGCAGACTGTGGATCCCAAACTTTGCAATATTAGCCAAGCCTTTGTACGAGATCACAAAAGGTGGGGGGACCGGGAACCTATGGGAATCCCAACAACAGCAAACTTTTCATGAGTTAAAGGAAAAATTTCTGTCAGCCCCAGCCTTGGGGCTACCCGATCTGACAAAGCCTTTTGCATTGTATGTGTCAGAGAGAGAAAAGATGGCAGTTGGAGTTTTAACCCAAACTGTGGGGCCCTGGCCGAGGCCAGTGGCCTACCTCTCTAAACAACTAGACGGGGTTTCTAAAGGATGGCCCCCGCGTTTGAGGGCCTTGGCAGCAACTGCTCTGCTAGTACAAGAAGCAGATAAGCTGACTCTTGGGCAAAACCTGAACATAAAGGCCCCCCATGCTGTGGTGACTTTAATGAATACTAAAGGACATCATTGGTTAACGAATGCTAGACTCACCAAGTACCAATGTTTGCTCTGTGAGAATTCCCGCATAACCATTGAGGTTTGTAATACCCTGAATCCCGCCACCTTGCTCCCGGTATCAGAGAGCCCTGTCAAGCATGACTGTGTAGAAGTGTTGGACTCAGTTTACTCTAGCAGACCTGACCTCTGAGACCAGCCTTGGGCATCAGTAGACTGGGAACTATACGTGGATGGGAGCAGCTTCATCAACCCACAAGGAGAGAGATGTGCAGGGTATGCAGTGGTAAACCTGGACACTGTTGTTGAAGCCAGATCGTTGCCCCAGGGCACTTCAGCCAAGTAAGCTGAACTCATTGCTTTAATTCGGGCCTTAGAACTCAGTGAAGGTAAGACTGTAAACATTTACACTGATTCTCGATATGCCTTTTTAACCCTTCGAGTGCATGGAGCATTATATAAAGAAAAGGGCCTATTGAACTCTGGGGGAAAGGACATAAAATATCAACAAGAAATCTTGCAATTATTAGAAGCAGTATGAAAACCCCACAAGGCGGCAGTTATGCATTGCAGAGAACACCAGCGAGCTTCCACCTTGGTGGGTTTGGGGAATTCCCGCGCTGACTCAGAGGCTCGAAAAGCAGCATCTGCCCCCTTCCAGGTATCGGTCACAGCCCTCCTTCTCCCTCAAGCACCTGATCTTGTACCTACTTATTCTAAAGAAGAAAAGGACTTTCTCCAGGCAGAGGGAGGACAAGTGATAGAGGAAGGATGGATTCGGTTACCAGATGGGAGAGTAGCTGTGCCACAGCTGATAGGAGCTACAGTTGTACTGGATGTGCATGAAACCACCCATCTAGGTCAGGAGTCACTTGAAAAGTTGTTAGGTCTGTATTTCTACATCTCTCATTTGTCAGCCCTTGCCAAAACGGTGACGCAGCAGTGTGTTACCTGCCGACAGCATAATGCGAGACAAGGTCCAGCCCTTCCGCCCGGCATACAAGCTTATGGAGCAGCCCCCTTTGAAGACCTCCAGGTGGACTTCACAGAGATGCCAAAGTGTGGAGGTAGCAAGTATTTACTAGTTCTTCTGTGTACCTACTCTGGGTGGGTTGAGGCTTATCCAACACGAACTGAGGAACCTCGTGAAGTAACCCGTGTGCTTCTTTGAGATCTTATTCCTAGATTTGGACTGCCCTTAGGGATCGGCTCAGATAATGGGCCGGCGTTTGTGGCTGACTTGGTACAGAAGACAGCAAAGGTATCGGGGATCACATGGAAATTGCATGCTGCCTATGGGCCTCAGAGTTCTGGAAAGGTGGAGCGGATGAATCGGACTATCAAAAATAGTTTAGGGAAAGTATGTCAGGAAACAGGATTAAACTGGATACAGGCTCTCCCTATGGTATTATTTAAAATTAGGTGTACCCCTTCTAAAAGAACAGGATATTCCCCTTATGAAATATTATATCATAGGCCCCTTCCATATTGTGGGGACTTCCAGGCACTCCCTGAGAGTTAGGTGAAATTGAGTTACAGTGACAGTTACAGGCTTTAGGGAAAATTACACAAATAATCTCAGCGTGGGTAAATGAGAGATGCCCTGTTAGTTTATTCTCCCCAGTTCACCCTTTCTCCCCAGGTGATCAAGCGTGGATCAAGGACTGGAACGTAGCCTCTTTGTGCCCACGGTGGAAAGGACCCCAGACCGTTATCTTGACCACTCCCACCGCTGTGAGGGTAGAGGGAATCCCAGCCTGGATCCACCACAGCTATGTAAAACCTGCAGCGCCTGAAACCTGGGGGGCAAGACCAAGCCTGGACAACTCTTGCAGAGTGACCCTGAAGAAGACAACAAGCCCTGCTCCAGTCATACCCAGAAGCTGACTGGTCCACGCATGGCCGAAGCATGAGGAATCTCATCGTGGGATTCATTTTTCTTAAATTTTGGACTTATACAGTAAGGACTTCAATTGACCTTACTCAAACCGGTGACTGTTCCCAGTGTATTTATCAGGTCACTGAGGTAGGACAGCAAATTAAAACAATCTTTCTGTTCTATAGTTATTATGAACGTATGGGAACATTGAAATAAACTTGTTTGTATAATGCCACTCAGTAAAAGGTATGTAGCCTGGGAAATGACCAACCTGATGTGTGTTTTAACCCATCTGAGTCCTCTGCAACCACCGTTTTTGAAATAAGATTAAGAACTGGCCTTTTCCTAGGTGATACAAGTAAAATAATAACTAGAACAGAAGAAAAAGAAATCCTCAAACAAGTAACTTTAAGATTTGATGCTTGTGCAGCCATTAATAGTAACAAGCTAGGAAGAGGATGTGGTTCTCTTAACTGGAAAAGGAGCTACAGAGTAGAAAATAAGTATGTTTGTCATGAGTCAGGGGTTTGTGATAATTGTGCCTTTTGGCCATGTATTATTTGGGTTACTTGGAAAAAGAACAAAAAGGACCCGGTTCAACTTGAGAAGGGGGAAGCCAACCCCTCCTGTGCTGCTGGTCACTGTAACCCAGTGGAACTAATAATCACCAATCTTCTAGACCCCCATTGGAAAAAGGGAGAACGTGTAACCCTGGGGATCGATGGGACAAGGTTAAACCCCCACGTTGCCATTTTAGTCCAAGGGGAGGTCTACAGGCGCTCTCCCAAACCAGTGTTTCAAACCTTTTATGAGGAGCTGAATCTGCCAGCACCAGAATTTCCGAAAAAGACAAAAAAATTGTTTCTCCAATTAGCAGAAAATGTAGCTCATTCCCGTAATGTTACTTCTTGTTATGTATGCGGGGGAACCACTATCGGAGACCGATGGCCTTGGGAAGCCTGAGAGTTGGTGCCCACTGATCCAGCTCCTGATATAATTCCAGTTCAGAAGGCCCAAGCTAGCAACTTCTGGGTCCTAAAAACCTCAATTATTGGACAATACTGTGTAGCTAGAGAAGGAAAAGACTTCATCATCCCTGTAGGAAAGCTTAATTGTATAGAACATAAGTTGTACAACAGCACAACAAAAGCAATTACTTGGTGGGGCCTAAATCACACTGAAAAGAACTCATTTAGTAAATTTTCTAAATTAAAAACTGCCTGGGCTCATCCAGAATCTTATCAGGACTGGACGGCTCCTGCTGGACTATACTGGATATGTGGGCAGAGAGCCTACATTTGGTTACCTAATAAATGGACAGGTAGTTGTGTTATTGGCACTATTAAACCATCCTTTTTCTTATTACCTGTAAAAATGGGTGAGCTCCTAGGTTTCCCTGTCTATGCCTCCCAAGAAAAGAGAGGCATAGTTATAGGAAACTGGAAAGATAATGAGTGGACTCCTGAAAGGATCATACAGTATTATGGGCCTGCCACATGGGCACAAGATGGCTCATGGGGATACTGAACCCCCATTTACATGCTCAATCGGATCATACGGTTGCAGGCCATCTTAGAAATAATTACTAATGAAACTGGCAGAGCTTTGACTGTTTTAGCTTGGCAGGAAACCCAAATGAGAAATGCTATCTATCAGAATAGACTGGCCTTGGACTACTTGCTGGCAGCTGAAGGAGGAGTCTGTGGAAAATTTAACTTAGCCAATTGCTGCCTATAAATAGATGATCAAGGACAGGTGGTTGAAAACATAGTCAGGGACATGACAAAGTTGGCACATGTGCCTGTACAGGTTTGGCATGAGTTTGATCCTGAGTCTTTATTTGGAAAATGGTTTCCAGCTATAGGAGGATTTAAAACCCTCATTGTAGGTGTATTGCTAGTAATAGGAACTTGCTTGATGCTCCCCTGTGTATTACCCTTGCTTTTTCAAATGATAAAAAGTTTTGTTGCTACTTTGGTTCATCAGAAAACTTCAGCACATGCGTATTATATGAATCACTATCGCTCTATCTCACAGAGACTCAGAAAGTGAAGATGAGAGTGAGAACTCCCACTAAAAAAGTGAAAATTCTCAAAGGGGGGAAATATAGAATGAGACCACCACTTCTCCTGCTGTCTTTCCCAGCTTTTCCCCGTCTCACCTTTTCCCTAGTTTATAAGACAAGAGAAGAGGGAGAAAGCAAAAAGTTGGAAAGAAACAGAAGTAAGATAAATAGCTAGATGACCTTGGCACCACCTCCTGGACCTGGTGGTTAAAATAATAATGATAATATTAACCCCTGACCAAAACTACTAATGTTATCTGTAAATTCCAGACGTTGTATGAGAAAGCACTGTAAAACTTTTTGTTCTGTTAGCTGATGCATGTAGCCCCCCTATCACGTTTTCCAGGATTGCTTGATTTATCATGACCCTTTTACATGAATCTCTTAAAGTTGTAAGCCTTTAAAAAGGC
Source organism: Theropithecus gelada (assembly GCF_003255815.1). NCBI lineage: Eukaryota > Metazoa > Chordata > Mammalia > Primates > Cercopithecidae > Theropithecus > Theropithecus gelada. The sequence continues at coordinate 35,068,662 of NC_037678.1, read as the reverse complement.
CACGTATTTCTTCTTCAGGGAGCTCGGCTCTTAAGACGCGAGTCTGCCGAGGCTCCCGGCTGAATAAAAAACCTCTTCCTTCTTTAATCCGGTGTCTGAGGAGTTTTGTCTGCCGCTCCTCCTGCTACAATCCCAGCATGTGCCCGGTTTGGGGACAGTGGGCTGTCCTAGAGGAAGAGTCCAGACTGTGGGTACCTCGCAAGGCATCCTGGGAGTCATAGTCCTTTAACTATTTCCAGCCCATTGCTCATGGGGCTCCCGGATGCGCTGGGTTTGGGGGTGGTGTGTAGTATCAGAGGGAACGATAGAGAGGCGTGTCCCTAGCCAGGCGTGTCCCTAGCCAGGCGTGCTGGGACTTATGGTCTCTTAACGGTTTCCAGCCCACTGGCCGCGAATCTGCGGACTACAATCTCAGCATGCGCTGTCTGTCCTCCCCGGTGGTGCACAGCCCTGGAGGGAGGGACAGGGCAGTGTGGACTTCGCCCCTTCCTAAGTGATGCCAGCCGCTGATTCTGTGTCACACTCTCGACCAAGGGAGTCTGGAGGAGGACTTGAGGGGCAGGTCTGGGCTGGGCGGTGAGGACGGTGTGACGCTGCGAAGTGCACCTCCTTTACTCAAATCGGAGGGGTCTGGTCCTCACCGCACAGCCCTCTGTACATCTCGGTGTCCTCTCCCATCCATATCCGGGGGTCTTTCCAGAGCATCGCGCGTCTTCCAGTCCAGGGAGCTGCCTGCTGTTCTAAACTCTATGGGAACCGAGACATCCACCTGCTGGGTGGCCCGCCCCTGCACAACTTCAGAACTTTCAGCAGGTGATTCGGACTGTGGCTCCTTCGTGAAAATGTCACCCTCTACGGCACCTTTCTTGTGATACAGAAGTTGACGCGTGAGAGAGGATATTTATTGCGTTACCCAGGACTTGCTAACAGCAGAGGAGAAAACCACAATTCCCACCCATAAGAATCTACCTAAAGATGATGGTTTAGATATTTCACACTTGAAATCACCACCCTCCTCTCAACTGAGTCCTAACTGACAAGTGTCTCAAAACACAGTTGGTGACCTGATCCCTCAGGAATAGGTGGTGCTCCAGCTTTGTGGGAATGACTTTCAAGGTGCGGAGCACTTGGGCAGCATTTGAATTCTATCACGTTTTACTGCTTTGGATGGAAAGTTAATCACCCACAGCTGTTAGGAATATACCTTAATATGCTGGGGCTTATCCGTTAAATTTTTCTGTCTAGATGAAAACCCAGAAGAACTTCTGCTTTCAGGTAACCTCTTAATAATCGACAGCCCTAAGTTCCTTATGTCCTCAGGATGGTTCCTTTGATTCCCAGATGATATCAGCTTTCGTGATGCATCTAATCTGTACAAACCTGGGTATTACTCTGTGTGAAAATAATACCTTGTTCTTATTATATGTTCTTATAATTTTCATTTGTGATTCGTGAGTATGGAACACTCTAAAAAAAAACCCGAAAAACCTCATCATAGCAATTGAATTATGTTACTGTACTTTATGAAGAATTAACCCCTTTCAGGATTAATTACACATGGGTTCGTCAGCACATTTTTAAAGAAAGGAAGAAAAACTGTATGGCAGTTATGAAATTGGAAAAATAAGGAATTATATATAGGAAGACCACAGCACAACACTAGGGCCATTCTCTTATTTTAAATAGACGCTGTGGGGTCGAGTGCCCCCATTCCTACCCTATCCTGCAGTATTCTCATCCTACGCTTTACTGTGTATTTAGGTGGGGGTTTCTGAATTCACTTATCCACAACGTTAGTGGGGATGTTGTAACATGAAGTTATCCATCATCTGTCATCTTAATAATTAATGAAGAGCCTTGGGATCTGTGTTCAGATACACTGCTGCTGAGTGTGCCTGCAAAGACACTGCCCACAGTGGCGGTCTCAGAATGTTGAACCTGATGCCACCACAGCTGCTGTTCACAGATCTCGGTCCTCCTTGTGATTTGAGTCTCCTGCTTAGATTTGTGATTGTGAACCTGCTATGCTCACCCCATTTATAGTGGTATCTTTTGTATTGCCTTTTCTTTTCTTTTTTTTTTTTTTTTTTGAGACGGAGTCTTGCTCTGTTGCCCAGGCTGGAGTACAGTGGCCGGATCTCAGCTCACTGCAAGCTCCGCCTCCCGGATTCAGGCCATTCTCCTGCCTCAGCCTCCCGAGTAGCTGGGACTACAGGCGCCCGCCGCCTCACCCGGCTAGTTTTTTGTATTTTTTAGTAGAGACGGGGTTTCACCATGTTAGCCAGGATGGTCTCGATCTCCTGACCTCGTGATCCGCCCGTCTCGGCCTCCCAAAGTGCTGGGATTACAGGCTTGAGCCACCGCGCCCGGCCTGTATTGCCTTTTCTATTCCATTTGTTTCCTGGGAACTCACTGTGTAACTGCAATTCAGAGAATATGTAGGGATTCCACTCCCACTGCCTAAGTCACTGCACACTGGTGACATTTGTATCATGTTGTCAGACTCCACGCTCTTCCTCTGCAGTGGAATTTGTTGAAGAAGCATAGTTACCTGTAGATCTCCTCAGTCTAATGCTGATGGGATTGATTATGAAGCTGGGCATGTTGTGCTTGGCCTCACTGACATTATTCAAAATATCTTTCCCATATTTTGAAGTCTGATACTACTTTCTTAATGTGAACACTTGGATCTCTGCCTTCACAGTGTGTGGGCTTACCTCCTTTTCTATTTTGTGCATCTCTACTAGCATCTGCAAGGGCACAGGTTTTATTCTTAGTCCATCTTCTACTTCATGATAGGAAATTTGCCAAATAGGTGCTTAGTGGGAAAGAAAACTCACTGGCATTTTTCCTTCTCTCTGTTCCTTCTTACCCTGGCAGGTGTGAGAGTTATCGAGTGAGATGGAGCAGTGGTAGATCATGACCAGCTCTCACCTGGAATATTGGTTATTATAAAAAGATAATCCTCTCACTTTTTGCAAGCATAATTTATTTGCCTTAGAGTTTTTCTGGGCTTTCCCTTACAGGTTTCTACTCATGAAGTGCAAATATTGATGAAGATAATACTACTGCCTTGATGCCAGACAGTAACAATCGCCTTTTTTTTTTGTATCTACAATTATAAATGAAATGCATACTATAAAAAGAAAAGAACACATCATAAATATCTTTATAAAGTAAAAGTCTTGGTTGGTGGCTGGGAGCGGTGGCTCATGTCTGTAATTCCAGCACTTTGTGAGGCGCAGGCGGGTGGATTATGAGACCAGGAATTTGAGACCAGCCTGGCCAACATGGTGAAACCCCGTCTCTACTAAAAAAAAATACAAAAATTAGCTGGGCGTGGTGGCGAGTGCCTGTAGTCACAGCTATCCAGGAGGCTGAGGCAGGAGAATCGCTTGAACTCAGGAGGCAGAGGCTACAGTGAGCTGAGATCATGCCACTGCACTCTAGCCTGGGCAACAGAATGTGACTCCATCTCAAAAACAAAACAAAACAAAAATCCTTGGCTGACTCAGTGGCTCAATCCCAGCACTTTGGGAGCCCAAGGCAGGTGAAATTTTTGAGCCCAGAAGCTCAAGACCAGTCTGGGCAACGTGGTAAAATCCTCTATCTATAAAATATATGAAAATTAGCCAGTTGTGGTGATGTACACCTGTATTCCCAGCTACTAGGGAGGCTGAGGTGGGAAGATTGTTTGAGCCTGGGAGGCCAACTTTGCAGTGAGCTGTAATCATGCCACTGTGCTTCCATCGGGGCAACAAAGTGAGATCCTGCCTCAAAAAATAAAAACATAATAAACTGAAAGTCTCCCCTTTATTCCCTTCTCTTCAAACTCACTTTTTTTTCCTTTGAGAAAAACTATTAAGAGGTTGTTTTTTATTCTTCTGGCTATGTTCCATATACTTATTTTTTTTTCTTTTCTTTTCTTTTTCTTTTTCTTTTTTTCTTTTTTTGAGATGGAGTCTTGCTCTGTCACCCAGGCTGGAGTGCAGTGGTACGATCTCGGCTCACTGCAAGCTCCGCCTCCCGGGTTCACGCCATTCTCCTGCCTCAGCCTCCCGAGTAGCTGGGACTACAGGCTCCCACCACCACGCCTGGCTAATTTTTTGTATTTTTAGTAGAGACCGGTTTTCGCCATGTTATCCAGGATAATCTCGATCTCCTGACCTCGTGACCTGCCCATTCGGCCTCCCAGAGTGCTGGGATTACAGGCATGAGCCCCCGCGCCCAGCCCGTTCTATAAATTTCTAAGTGATACACATAAAGTTTATTTTAAAAATTACATCATACTACATTGTTTTTTAAATTTACTCTTTCTCTAGCTGTATTTTATCTATCTATCTATCTATCTAGCTAGCTATCTATGACAAGGCCTTGCTCTGTCACCCCGACTGGAGTTGAGTAGTTCAATTATGGCTCCTTGCAGACTCAAACTCCAGGTTCAAATGATTCTCTAACTTCAGCTTCTGAAGTATCTGGGAGTACAGGTGCATGCTACTACACCTGACTAATTGTTAGTTCAGTTTTGTTGTTTTAAACAGGGTCTCACTGTGTCACCCAGGCTGGAATGCAATGGCATAATCACAGCTCACTGTAGCTTGACCACTCAGACTCAGGCAATTCTCCTGCCTGAGCCTCCTGGGTAGCTGGGACCATAAATGTATATTAGCTCACTTGGCTATTTTTTATTATTGTTATTTATAGATACAGGATCGCCGAATGCTGCCCAGGTTTGTAGTGAACTCTTGGGCTTAAGCAATCTGCTACCTCAGCCTCCCAAAGTGCTGGGATTACAGGTGTGAGCGACCACAACTTACCCAGCCTTTTAATTTTGTGTAAGAATAGCATCAGCATATTAAAAATATAATGGAAATTATTTATGGTGTCTTTTCAATCCTTATGCATTAAAATTCTCTTATTAGAGCCTTTTATTAATGGTTATTGTGTATTTTCTATAAAATTTTACTGTCATACACTACATGTCAAAGATTCAAGACACCCAAAATTCATGAATGCAAAGTCACAGTAGAATATTGTACTTGTCTAAAAAAAAAATTTTTATAAATGATAGATCAAGTTTGCATACAAGGTAGCCGAGTGTGGTGGCAGGCGCCTATAATCTCAGTGAAGGCTGAGGTAGGAAAATGGCTTGAACCCAGGAGGCAGAGGTTGAAATGAGCCGACATCGTGCCACTGCATCTCAGCCTGGGTGACAGAGTGAAACTGTTTCAAAAAAAAAAAAAAAAAGTTTGCATACAAGATTTTGTGAGGAAATGTTTTTCTTATTTTTCTTTACAATTCCATATTACAGTCTTAATTATCTCAATTATTTAGAATAGGTTCCAGGGCAGCAGTTGATTTTATTTTGGGTTTTACCTATGTATTATAATTTTGGATGTTATAGTTTCCAACTCTGCCCGTACACTTCAAGTCAATGTGGATTTAAAAAAATTTTTTAATAATGCAATCTATTCATAGATTAAACTTCATAAAGTTAAAAGCAGGGGCAGCTCCTATTTTAAAAAGGGATTAGTGGAAGGCAGCATGGTATTTTATTTAAAACCACAAGTTAGGTTTTTCAGATGGATAATAGTTAAGATCGTTAAATCCCATTTCTGCTTCTAAGTTTTACACAAAATAGCACATTAAATCCTCAGTCCTAGGCAATCACCACAGAGATTCCAAATTGCCTCTCAATGTCAAGGTGAACAGCGCAGTTTCTTCTCTTGCAGTAAAGGTATATCATTTGATACACAAGGGAGCGTAGCAGTCAGATACTTACAAGATTGAGTTGTAGAAATAACTTTCATGTTTTCATCCACAATGTGCATCCTCACCTCTATCTCCCATTCAGTAACACTGTCGGTTTCCTCATCTCTCCTTTCTACTTTCTTTAACAGAGGATGCTGATTGCAGACAACACATGACAGAGGCATTTGAAATCAGGAGAGTTTCTTATAATATACATGATTTTAGTTTTAAGTAGAATTTCCTGAAGAGTTTTAGTTACAATACCACATTCAAGAGGATGATGGTGAGACTCATAGTAAACATTTAGCAAAACGTAGCTTATGGGGCAGCCATCTCCTAGAAACACTTCATCGGGGTTTATATATGAAATGTGAAATATCACAGGTTTAATCCTGGCACAGAACCAAAACTGAGTGCATTGCACTTGAACAGCTGATCAATCCCCAGCACAGGTCCGTATCAAGAAACAGAGAACAAAGAATCCGTTTAACTCCAGAAAGGTCTTCATTCACCCAAATTGAAAACCAAATTTCACTCAGGAAACTAATGTTGGGTTTAATTAAAATATAAATCGGTCATATGTTTTCCAAATTAAATTATATATGTGTTTGTCTCTATGAATATGTCTCCAACTTTGCTTATGGCTTATCTTGTGTATTTTTGGCTGATTTTCAACGATTGTCTTATCTTGTGTAGTTGAGTAGTCATTGAAATAGTCTTAATTTCACCATGCGTTTAATTATAAGTCTATACTTCCTTTGTGTGAGAGAAAATCTTTTGTGAACAAAATTTAATTTTTGGAAAGCTTTATAACTATATTTTTTTCTTTTAAAAATTGTAATTGTGGTAAAAACACATAATGTAAAATTTACCCTCAATTATTTTGAAGTGTATATTTCATTAGTGTTAAGTACATTCACATAGTTATGCAAAAGATCTGCAGAACTTCTATGTCTTGCAAAACTAAAATTAAATGCCTTTTAACACAATTGCCCATTTCACCAACCCTTCAGCCCTTGACCATTCTAATTTTTGTTCCTATGTGTTTGTCTACTTACAATACCTGATTATGAATGGAATCATACACTGTCACTTTGTTCCTGGCTTATTTCAATTAACATGATACTCTCAAGAATTGTCATATCATGTGACTTTTTAAAGACTGAATAATATTCCACTTTGTGTATGTGCCACTTGTTATTCATCTGTTCATTGGTCAAGGGACATCTGGGTTGTTCTTGCTTTTTGGCTTGTGTTAATAATGCAGCAATAAATTTGGGTGTGCAAATATCTCTTGCAGATCATGTGTTGCATATTTTAAATACATACTCAGAAGGGAGTTGCTAGATTATATAATAATCTCAGTTTAAATGTTTTGAAGAGCTTTCATACCATTTTAAAAATAGGTTTGAGGTGACAGGTTATTGTGACTTTGCTTTGCATTTTTCTCGAAGAATAATGTCGAGTATCCTTTTAAATGCTAGCCATTTGTATGTCTTTGGAGAAATGTCATTTCAAACATTTGCCATTCTAAATTAAGTTATTAGCTTTTTGTTGCTGTTGAGTTTTAGGAGTTTATATATTTTGAAAATTAACATCTATGAAATATGAGATTTGAAAATATTTTTACTCTTTTTTGTTATATGTATGTATGTATGCACATATATAACCCTATACAAGATAGGGTCTTGCTATGTCTTCATGGCTAGTCTTAAATTTTAGAGCTTAAGTGATTGTTCTGCCTTTGCCTCCTAAAGTTCTAGAATTATAGGCCTGAGCCATCATGCCCAGCTTTCACCCACTTATTAGGTGACATTTGTATGTCACTAAATGTTTGATGTGTAGAATACTTGAAGATTAATGTAGTCTCCTTTTTTTTTTGTTCTTTTCCATGTTGTTTATGCATTTGATGTCATACTTAGGCAAAGAGTTTTAAGACTTATGCCATAAACTTTTCCCCTATGTTTACTTCTAAGAATTTTATTATTTTTTATGTTTAAGTATTGAATCCATTAAAAAAAAATTTCTTTTTATATATGGTACAAAGGAAGCATCCAACTTTATTTTTTTCTCTGTAAATATTCAATTTTGAAAATTCTTTGTTAAAGAGATTCTTGTTTTTCTATTGCGTGGTCATGAAAAGCTTATGGAAGATTATTTTATCATATATGTAAGGGTTTATTTCTGGGATGTCTGTAATTCTGTTTCATCATCTATGTATCTGTTTTCGTGGCAGTAGCATATTGTTTTTATCTTTGTAGCATTGTATCATGATTTTAAATCAGAAAGTGTAATGCCTCTTTGTTCTTTTTAACGGGTGTTTGGCTAGTCACAATTCCTAAACAACTTTTAGAATTACACACAAAAATTCTGCAAAAAAAACCAAAAAACAAAAAACAAAAAACATTGAGATTTTGATAAAATTACATTACATTTTTATATCATCATGAGTAGTACTGACAACTTTTTTTGGGGGGTGGGGGATGGAGTTTTAGTCAGTCACTTAGGCTGAAGGGCAGTGGTGGGAGCTGTGCTCACTGCAAGCTCCACTTCCCAGCTTCAAGCAATTCTCCAGTCTCAGTCACCTGAGTAGCTGGGATTACAGGCATCCACCATCAAGTCTAGCTAAGTTTTGTATTTTTAGTAGAGATGGGGTTTTACTATGTTGGCCAGGCTAGTCTCAAACTTCTGACCTCAAGTGATCCACCCACTTTGGCTTCCCAAAGTCCTGGGATTACAGGCATGAGCCACCGCACCAGCCGTGACATCTTAACAATATTAAATCACCTGATACTTGAGGAAGACTATATGTAAGATTTTGCTTAATTTTCTCTTATTTACGTATTTGCCACTTTTTCTTGCTTTTTATTTCTAGTTTCATATACATTCTGTGGCTTCAGTTTTCTTAAATTTAATAAGACATGTATCCTAACAGAATGTACCATGTATGATTGAGAATATTGCATATTTTTCTGCTTTCCATTGCAGAGTTCTGAAAATGCTATTTAGGTCTATAATGTTCAGGTTTTGCTTTCTTACTGATATTATATCTGACTATTCTAGTCATTATTGAAAGTAGAGTCTTGAAGTTCACAATTGTTGTGTTGCTATATGTTTCTTGCTTCACTTCTGTCAATATTTGTTTTACATAGTTGAAAGACGAGAATCAGTTGAGCCTGGGAGGAGGAGGTTGCATGCAGTGAACTGATTGTGAGATTGTGCCACTGCCCTCCAGCCTGGGAGACAGAAACTCTGTGGAAAAAAAAAAAAGAAAGAAAGAAAGAAAGAAAGAAAGAAAGAAAGAAAGAAAGAAAGCAAGAAAGATGTCAGTGCTATTTATAGTAGCACAAAAATTTAATTTTTATCAAAATCCCAATGGTATATTTTTGCCAATTTTTCAAATTATATAAATATGATTTATAAATTATTGTTATAGATTCCTTGCAAGTTAATCCATCTCATGGTTACATAATACCAATCTGTCTCTTGTTAAAATTTATGACTTAAAATATATTTTAACATAATTATGACCACACCCCTCCAATTGTAGCTACTCTTTGCATAAAATATATTTTCTTTATACTGTTATTTTCAACTTACTTGGGTCCTTAGAGCTAAAGTGACTCTTGGAGAGAGCACATTGCTGAATCTTCTTTGTTCTTAATCCATTAAATCATTTTATTCATTTTCTCTAAGGTATTTAACTTTTTATATATGAAGTAATGACTGCAGTTAATGAAGTTACTATTATTATTTGTAATTGTCTTCTGTGTTTCTTGTAGATGTGTTATTTGTCATTTTTTCTCTTACTGCTTTATTTTTGTTTGTTGGTTTTGTAGTGACATGATTCAATTTCTCATTTGCTTTTGCATACCTTCTACAGGTTTTTTTGTAATATCTTGAGAAATAAAGACTTCATAAAACATCTTAAAGTTATGACAGTATATAACAACTATATTTCAATGGAATACAAAACTGTACCTCTTTATACCCCCACTTTGTTATTAATATCACATATTATGTTTTCTTATTGAGTATCTGTGAACACACATTTACGCAGATTTATGCTTCATTTTTTAAACTCCATAGCAAATTTTGAAAGTTTTCTGTACTATCATTATGACAGTAGAGATTTCTATACCTGTTTATATATTTACCTTTAATAGAGAGCTTTCTATTTTCATTTACTTTTATGATGTTGTGCAGCATCATTTCATTTTTGGCCGTGATAGACTTTCTTTTACATTTCCTTTAGGACTGTTCTAGTGGTTCGTAACACACTCAACTTTTTATTTATTTTGGAAAGGCTTAGTTTTTTGTTTTTTGTTTTTTGTTTTTTTTTTTTGAAGTGAAATTATTCCCATTGAAGGCTTTTGTTTGGCAGTATTTCTTCTTGTTTAGTTACCTTGTCATCTGGGGAGTTCTCAACTGCTTTTTAAAAATAACCTCTTTATTACTTTTCTCCTATATTGTTTTTCTAAGACTCTTTTTATAAATACAATGGTCCACTTGGCAGTGCACAGTAAGTCCCATATTTCATCTTTTTTTCTCTATTCTGTTAAAAAAATTTGTTTTCACGACTCAGTATTGATAAGTACAATGTCATCAATTGTCTATTTTTTTCCACTTTATTAAGTCTGCTTTTGTGATTATTGATGAAATTTTTAATATAGTTATTGTGTTCTTCAGATTCACAATTTCTGTTGGTTTTTAAAAATATTTTTATTGATATCTCATTTTCTTCATGCATCACGTCTTCTAATATTCTTTTTTGGTCTGTGTTCTGTTTTGTTCATTAAACAGTTTTTTCTAATTACATTTGATTGAAAACTGCACCGAATGCTAAATGTCCACCTCTATAATAAACAAATACAGTAACAGTAACTTACGTTAAACAAAAAATACTTCTGATAGCCATTATTTTTCTGATTGGGACAATTTTATAGTTTTTATTTTGTCACAAAAATAGGAATGTACATATGCAAAGGCTCAAAATAGGCTATCTTTTTAAACAAAAAGGCAAATGATTCACAAAAGATTATGAATAGAACATGTAACTAATTGATACAAATCTAATAGGATTTGTTAAAATCAGTCACATCCAATACATCTGAAGTGTTCTTGTATAAAAAAACCACTTGAAGAAAAGAAGACTTTATCAGTGTCTAAAAAAGTGGATTTTTTCATAGACAATCTGACAAGTTGCATTAAAAGTGTTTCCTGTGACATTAGGAAACACCTTTTTTTTTTTTTTTTCTTGCATTATCAGATGCTTTTACTGAACTTACAACCAACTTGCCCACTCAGTATGCAGTTCAGATGTGAGAGACGTTTCTCTGTACAGGAGCCGGTACTGTCTTCAATCCTGTGCATGCAGGTGTCTACCACAGGCAAACAGCTTACTCCACATTTTCTAGTAATGTAATCTTCCTATTAGCAAAAAGCGGCAAGCAGTCCCTGTAGACTGAAGGGACTCAAGTCACAGGATGGGGATTTCCTCTTCATGGTTTTTATTTTGATGTTTGAACTCTTGATGCAACATTCTAAGCAAGGTGTTCAGGACCTGCTGTGGCCAAGGGACTGATAAAGGAAAAAGTTCTATTTATTATTTGTGATTTGATGCACAGGTGAAAAACTTAACACACAATAACAGAAGTTGGTCGTTAATAAATCACACCCTAATCTTTCAGAGCTTCCGTAAGCAAATGATATCTTCCGTTTTCCAGCTCTTGTAGTTTTAACACTGCAACATCAATGATATTTATTTCCAGAATCTGCTAAAAAGACCGTCAGATTCTTTTTCTCTTATTTCATCTATTTGTCACTGTCTCTTTTTCCCAAGTGTATCTGAGTGATAATCTGCCGGCATTCTCTGCAATTTCTCATTGGGGTGTTCTTGATTGTCCCCGTGTTTTGTGGGCTGGTTGGGAGAGGGCGGTTGGGAAGGATGTGCCACTGTTGGGAGGTTGTGTGTCACTGGGATGCCTCCGGGGATGATCCTTCCATGGCTGCAGGAAGTCCTCCTGAAGCCACGCCCACGATGCCTGAATGAATTGCTTGCTGGTCTGCTACTGACCAAAGCGCTGATGTGACAAAGAATTCCTTGTTCACACAGTTTCTTAAGCTTCCTGGCAGGCGACCTGTGATGGCCTGGTGGATCTCGGTGGCAGCTGCCTCCATCATCTCCAGTGACACTTGCTGGCTCTTGCAGGCAGTGTGAGGAGTACAGATGAGATTCGGGGCGTCTTTCAATGGACTCTGAGCAAAGCTAAAGGGCTCCAACACATTCACTTCCAGGGCTGCCCCTTGTATCCTGCCCTCCTTGAGGGACTGTGCGAAGGCCTTCCTGTCTACCAGGCCACCACGGACTGCGTTCACAAGGAATGCTCCCTGCCTCATCTGGTTTATGGTAAAGTCATTGATGAGGTGGTGGTTATATTCGTTGAGATTGCAGTGCAAGGAGACGCAGTCACTCTGACACAGCAAATCCTGCAGGGTGAAGACCCTCTGCATACCCAGGGACCCCTCGATCCCATCCTGCAAGTAGAGGTTGTAAAATATGACGCTGAATCCAAAGGCCTTGGCTGGAACTGCAAATGCCTGCTGCGTGCCACCGAAGCTGATGAGGCCCAGTGTCTCCCAACCAACGCAGGCCGCTCCCGAGGCCACCTCTCGGATCTGCTCCACACTCTGACCCCACGTGCCTTCCCGCAGTGCCTGGTACAGCCAAGTGTTCCTCCAGTACATATTGAGGATGTGGCAGATGGTGGAGTCCGCTGTCTCTTCCATGGCTATAGACGGGATGTTGCACACAGCAATTACGAGCTCACCAGCAGCCTTGATGTCCACGTTGTCCTGTAGCAGGAGGAGCCACAGACAAAACTCCTCAGACACTGGATTAAAGAAGGAAGGGGTTTTTTATTCAGCCTGGAGCCTCAGCAGACTCGCCTCTTAAGAGCTGAGCTTCCCAAAAAAGAAATACTTGGCCTTTTTAAAGGCTTACAACTTTAAGGGGTCCACATGAAAGGGTCGTGATAAATCGAGCAAGTGTGGGAAACGTGACTGGGGCCTACATGCATCAGCTAAGAGAACAAAAAGTTTTACAGTGTTCTGTTTTTTTTTTGTTTTTTGTTTTTTGTTTTTCATACAGTGTCTGGGATTTACAGATAACACAAGTAGTTCATGTCAGGGGTTGATGTTATTATTATTACTTTTTTTAACTCCTAGGGCCGGATGGTGGTGCCAAGGTTGTCTGGCTATTTATGTTACTTTTGTTTCTTTCTCTCTTTTCTCCTGTCTTGTGAACTAAGCAAGGTGGGGGGAGGAGGGCAGTAGGAGTAGTAGTGGTTTCCTTCCTTATCCCCCACTTTGAGAATTTTCAGTAATTAGTGGGAGTTCTCAGTTTTATTTTTACTTTCTGAGTCTTTTTGCGAGACAGAGCGATAGTGTTTTATGTAATACACTTGTGCTGAAGTTTTCTGATGAACTGTGGTAGCTACGATACCTTTTATCATTTGAAGGAACAAGTGTAATACACAGGGGAGCAGCAAGCAAGTTTCTATTACCAGTAATATAATTATAATGAGGGTTTTAAATTTTTATAGCTGGAAACTATTTTCTAAATGAAGACCTAGGATCAAACCTGTGTTAAACCTGTACAGGCACATGTATCAACTTTGTCATGTTCTAAGCAGGTTAGTTTTGTCACTGGGTCTTAAAAGCTTTTTCTTAGTGAGTAACACAGTATTTTTTAATAACAGAAGTTTTTAAGAGCCAGATGCTTGAACTTGGGGCATCTGTTTGGGGAAAGGGTTAAAGTAATCTTGAGGCATTAACTCTTTTGCTTCTCAAGTCCATTGGTCTCTTATATTAGCCTTTTAATAAATATAACATGAAGAAACATCCAGGCTGTCAGCAATGTTTTCAGCCAACTGAGGAAATAGGTTTTTTCTGTTTTTGCTAAAGGAAGAGTTTCTGGTAACTTCTGATTTATATGTTTAAAGAATGACTGTAAGACTAAGAATTGTTGCTAGGCTGGATGGGTCTGGGTTTCCTAAGTAGTACGTGTACAGTGGGGACACCTTACATAGGTGTTTCTTCTAGCATGGTTATGGGGGGGTAACAACAACAAAACAATGTACAGCATATTCATATCCCACAAGGACAAAAGCGGTCCTTACCTGGGAAGAAGATTGAACACCGTGACAGAACAATAGGAAAAGAGTTAGTATTGCAGGAAAACTATTAAGATTTTTAACTACATTTACTTGCTAGATGAGTTCTCAAGCTTCAGCTGTGCGTAGACTGGTCAGCCTCCAGAGTGACCAGAACAGGGCTGTCGTCCTCAGCAGCAGCTTGGTCTCATCTCAGGATCAGCCGGGTTGGATGATCTGTGTCCTGTTGGCCGATCCACTTGTCCTGAGCTGCCGGTGTTAGCTGACTGTGGTGGATCCAAGACGCAACACCTGCAAATTTAACAGCAGTGGAAGTGGACAAGGTTACAGTATAGGGTTCATCCTATATGGGTTGTAGAAAAATTAGGTTTTAGTTTAAACAGAGTCACTAGATTTAAAGCGGTGTCAGGCTTATAGACATTTTCATTTATTTAATTATGAACACTATGGTTATGTTTTTAAACCTGCATTTTATTTCTTAAGGTTAATTTTTTTAGTTTCTGGAGGTCACCTTTAACTTATGATTTGGGGGTAGCCAACCAAACAAAATCTTATAGGGCAAATACCTAGTTTGTTTGGTGAGGGTGCACCTGACTTGGAGGAGGACTATAGGCAAAAACCTGATTTTAGTTTAAATGATCAAATAAGCACTAGCATGTACCAATAGCTTCCAGCATAGGGCAGTTCTGTAAAGTCTATAAGCAAGTTTTCACAAGGTATGGCTCTTTTTCCTGTTTAAATTTCTTAGAGGAGGGGATTTTCTCCCCCCAACCCCCCTTTGTAACTCTATTTAGTGGCTTAGCCTTCAGTGAGAAATTGGAATCCAGATACGGCAGAATCTTACTGCTTTTAACTTCTTTTTTTTTTTTTTTTTGAGACGGAGTCTCGCTGTGTCGCCCAGGGTGGAGTGCAGTGGCCGGATCTCAGCTCACTGCAAGCTCCGCCTCCCGGGTTTTTACGCCATTCTCCTGCCTCAGCCTCCCGAGTAGCTGGGACTACAGGCGCCCGCCACCTCGCCCGGCTAGTTTTTTGTATTTTTTAGTAGAGACGGGGTTTCACCGTGTTAGCCAGGATGGTCTCGAACTTCTGACCTCGTGATCCGCCCGTCTCGGCCTCCCAAAGTGCTGGGATTACAGGCTTGAGCCACCGCGCCCGGCCTGCTTTTAACTTCTAATGTGACCATGGGCTCCTGGGAGCCTAATGAGAAGGTGCATAGTCTGCCCTAGTCTTTACATTCTTCAGCTCCTGTCAGTCTGATCAGATCAGTATTTGGTTCCTCCAAGGTGCGGCAGCCCTTGGCCGATGGCCTCTTTTTCTTGTAGCCTTGGCCATTTCCTTTATTGTCTTTTTGAACATTTACCCTTCTAGTGTCCTTTCTTTTTACATCTCACACATTAATCTCTCTCTAGCCTTGTCCGGCTCTTGAATCCATGCCTAACTTGACTTCTTTCATATCTACATCCACGCCCATGTCCTCTCACATTGCTAATTTCTCTTTTTTTACACAAACTCTTAGTCTTTTTTTTTTTTTTCTGTTGCTCTTTCTCAGTTTTGTTTCTTGATTATAGTTAACATACACCTCGATGGCCACTTTTATAGACTAGGTGGTATTCATGCCTGCAGCTTCTGCTTGATATTACCATGGGCTTACTTTACAAATGAAGTATTCACTATATACTGATTTTCAGCAGCCTCAGGGTTAAATGGGGGGTAAAGCCAGAATGCTTTATAGAGTCTCTTATAAAACTGACTTAGGCTCTTGTCAGCTCCTTGAAGCATTCCTAGAATCTTTTTTATATTACTTGCTTTTTTCTACCAACTGTTAGCCTCTGCAGAAGTGCTTCTCAGTACCTCTGCAAACGCTGAAGCTGAGTTGCATTCTCTGGGTCTTTTTTTCCCTTTTTCCTACAGTTTAACAGGCTTTTTTCTTTATATAATTCACCATGCACTTGGAGGGCTACACAGGACTACCGAGAGTCAGTGTAAATGTTTACACTCTTACCTTTACTGAGTTCTAAGGCCTGAATTAAAGCAATGAGCTCAGCTTAACAACAGCGTCCAGGGTTACCACCTCATATTCTGCACATCTCTCTCCTTGTGGGTTGATGAAGCTGTTCACATCCACGTATACCTCCTAGTGTACTGATGCCCGAGGCTTTTACCAGAGTTCAGGTCTGCTAAAGTAAACTTGAGTCCAACACCTCTACACAGTCATGCTTGACAGGGCTCTAGCTGCCAGGAGCAAGGTGGTGGGTTTAGGGTGTTTCCAGTTTAGTAAATCAATGGTTGAAAAGGGCTGATAGATGAAAGTCTGTTGCCCCCCGCTGATGTGGGCCTGGTCATTACAGTAGACAGGTCCTCGCATCTCCCTGAGAGGCATTTTCATAGCTCGAGCAAGACCAGATCTGAGACTGCCCACTTGACTATCTTAGCTTCCTTCCTTGGCCTCTCAAGGCTCCAATCCTGCCCTTTGAGGTGAAACTTGGGGCGTGTTAGCTCCTGAATCTCATTTCTGAGGGGGGCCTTAGTAAAGTGGGGTAGGCTGGGACATACGGAGAAAGAATTTCCATGATCTCTGGCAGCTCCTGCAAAACTAGCTTCTCTTGCTGTTTCTGGGACTCCCTTTTTAACTCTGTCTGCTGGTGAAGCTGCTCTTACTTTTCCTTTTGGCTTTTTTGCAATAAGCTGTTAAACAGGGCTAAATTTATGCTGGTTTTGTCTATAGTATATTTGACCATGAGTCAATATAAAGGAATTTGATCTAGGTACCCTGGTTGTCCTCCGAGCCCTGTCACCACCTTAAATACATGGCCAATTGTTCCTTGTCTATAGTTCCTTCGGTGGGCCATCCAACACCAAAAGAGGGCAGTTCTAATTCACACAGAGATCTTAACCTCTAAGGGGTTAACTTAACTCTATAACCTCCTGCAAAACCTTTCTTAAGGTTCTGTAACATGCATTTTAATAGAGTAAGTTTTGATGATTTGATGACTTTCCTTTTATTTTTTTGAAATTTATCTTTTTGAAATGTTTTAACACAGTTCCTAACGGAGTAGGCTTACTTTACGTCTGACCTATTTTTCTCGCAAGACAAAACAACATTCACATTACCAGAAGGAAAGGGTAAAAAGTCACTCACTCATCTAATTGACAGTAAATCAAAATCAAAACTAAAACCAAAGTGTTGTTAAAGGCACACCTGTTTGTCAAGCAATTTAAGCCAAACCAAAATCAGAACCAAAACCAAAGTGCCAATAAAGGCATGCCTGTTTATCAAGCAATTCAAGTCAAGTCAAAATCCAAACTAAAACCAAAGTATCAAGCAATTAATTCAAGTCAAGTCAAAAACAAAAACCAAAGTATCAAGCAATTAATTCAAGTCAAGTCAAAAACAAAAACCAAAGTGCCAGTACAGCCACACCATGGGTGATCAGGCCGTGCTTCCACTCAAATGGAGTGGGCAAGTTCCAAACACCAGTCTTACCAAGTTTCAGATGTCCGGACTTAAATTGCCAGTTCCTTCCCGGTGTTCAGCCACTGTGTTGATCCTCCACGGGGGCCTGCTGTGCACTGCTCTGAGGAGAGTTCCACCGGGGCAAATGCCTACCTGGGAGCACTCTCAGGATCCGCATCGCTCAAGCTGGCCAGTGTCCCCCTCAGGGATGCTCTACAGGGCAGGCACAAGCTGCCTAAGGGGCTGCCTCCACCGTGCGTAATCAGCTGCTTCCGGGTCAGGGAACCAAGAAATGTAGCAGGAGGAGCTGCAGACAAAACTACTCAGACACCGGATTAAAGAAGGAAGAGGTTTTATATTTGGCCGGGAGTGTCAGCAGACTCGCGTCTTAAGAGCTGAGCTCCCCAAAAGAGAAATACTTGGCGTTTTTAAAGGCTTACAACTTTAAGGTGTCCACGTGAAAGGGTCGTGATAAATCGAGCAAGCATGGGAAAACGTGGCTGGCGCTTACGTGCATCAGCTAACAGAACAGAAAGTTTTACAGTGTTTTTTTTTTTCATACAGTGTCCGGGATTTACAGATAACATAAGTAGTTTATGTCAGGTGTTGATGTTATCATTATTACTTTTTTTAACTCCTAGGGCCGGGTGGTGGTGCCAAGATTGTCTGGCTATTTATCTTACTTTTGTTTCTTTCTCTCTTTCCTCCTGTCTTGTGAACTAGGCAAGGTCGGGGGAGGAGGGCAGCAGAAGTGGTAGTGGTCTCCTTCCTTAGTCCTAGCCACTGCCCACCCACACGATCACTCTGAGGGCCTTGAATTTTCCAGGCCCTCCCTGCTGAGGGTGATGGTGTGGTACATCATGGTGCCCACAGCTCCATTTAGAACCTTCTCATGAATCTCCTGCCTGGACTGTGCATCACAGAAGGCCACGGTGGCCAGGTCCTTCAGGATGGGCATGTTCACAGTGCAGTCGCAGCCATGCAGCAGCGCCACCACGGGGCGGGGATGCAGGGGGCCTTTCGTGATCTGGGGACGAATTCCTTCACAAAATCTGTCCAATCGCTCTCTCTTGATTTTGTGCTTATCCACAAGGGCCATTCTTTACCAAACTTTGCAACTCTCAGATCAAAAGGCAAAGCAGTCCTCTAAGAACTTACAGGAACTCACAGGAGTCTGCGTTCATGATGCCACTATGAACCCAATATAAATTTGTTCACAAACTCTATAGTTTACACGATGGGCTGTCCGTCTTTTTAAGAGAATACAGCTTCATTGGTTGAAAACCATTTAAGGTGATGAAACCCATTTTCTTGCAACTCAGCCACCATAGCGCAATCAACAAATCTCATCATGACCCCAGTTCTGGAGCGCCCGGAGTCCGCGACCACTGCCGGTGGAGACGGCTTTGGCCCGGTGCAGCCAGGTCCCTGCTCCTGCTCTGAGCTTTGGGCATGGGCTGGGGGTCCACCTGGGTGTCCCGCACGGTCTCGAGGCTCCTCCCTTGCCAGGGCCCCGGGGACTGGAAGAGTGCCGGTCTCATTAAGGAGCTTTGATAATTATTTTGATTTTTTAAATTATATAATGTAACAACAACAACAACAACAAAAGAAAAAACCTACAAATTTTGACCTTTAAAGGTCAACAAAGATTTTTAAAGCTAAATATTTGTAGGTTTATTTTATTTCTTCAATTGGGACATGTTTTCTGCCTTCTCTGTATGCTCCCCAATCTTCTGATGATACTCAGAAATTTATACAACAACTGTGTATTGTAGTATGTACAAACTTTCTTACTACAAGATAATACAGCAATCAGTGAGGCTGTACATTTTGGTGCTTCATTAACAGGGTCTTCGATGTGTCTTCTCTGGGCTTGTGTGTGTATTTTTAAGGTACAGATATTTTTCCCATTGTTTTCCAGACACTGTAGTCCTTTGCTTCCGCAGTTGATTGCAGTGTTTGTTTCTCGGATGCTGTGATAAGCATGCAACTTCTTTTCTCAGGAGTCATCAATTGTCATCCTCACTACTCGATCATTTCCTTTAGCATTCCCTATTGGAGGAGACAGAATCTAGTCATCAGCAGTAGCCCAAAAAAGCCAAACCTTTGAAAATATGTTTCACTGTTCTCATTCTATACTGAGGGAAATACTAAAAGTTGGACATTTTCTCTTAAGCCCAACTGCTGTTTTGGGAAAGAAGAAGTGATGTGGTATATATAAGCCAGACCTGGTTGCTTTGTATGGCAAGTTTTTCCAACCCACCTTATTTTGTGGTTGTTATGGTTCTGTTTTGTTTTAGGCTTTTAGCAGCCTGCAGTCATACATTTATGTTCTGTCTCTAGTAATAAGTGGAAAGGGGGATGAGGAAAGGGCCTTACTGGTTCACTCAGCAGCTGAGTGACACTGGTGTTATCAGTGATGCCGGAGATAGAGACTAGGAACTCGTGGCTGTATTCTCCCTTGGATGCCCCTGTTCTACAGTAAAGGAAATATCTTTGGAATGTAAAAAGACAGAGAATAATAGGTATCACCCCAATAGGAAAGAATGAACAAATAACAAAGATGAGAGGTGCAAAAGCCAAGGGGGAAACTTTAAAAATGTGGTGTTGGAGGTTCCGCTTCATTGAAATTGGTTCTGGAAAATCCTAGATTTACTTCTTTTGCTACCACAGATGGAAATTTTCTACTCTATGCTTACTATGCCCTTCAATATTCTAAGGCTTCCCTTGTGCCTCCACTAATCTTTCAGGGCGTTCACAGTGAGAGCCAAAGTTCTCTTCTTTCTGTTATTCTGGTGAAGGCCTTGTGGTCTGAGTGCTTTTCCATTGTTTTGGGGGATCTGGGGAAATCTGCATATTTTGCGACATTTCCATATTAAGTTATTTTGTAAAAATCTGTGCCTCATGTCAGAAGTTTATGAGAGTAAAAGTGCAGACATTGGGGTTTGGTTCACGTATTTCAGAAACACCAAGGACAAATGTTTCTGCTTCATAACTTTCAGTCCTATGACTTCAAATGTGATCCTGCAAAAAAATCAGAAAAATCTTTTGTCAGAGCCCAAAGCAACTCAGCACATGATAAAGTTGAATCTTCTGTTTCACTTTACTCTTTTTTTCATCTCTGGAAGGTAGGTCAAAAAGTTTTCTTTTCCTTAGTAGGAACTAACTTAGAAATGTGAACTCTCTAGGCCAAGCCCCTCACCTGTGGAATAGTTTATTGTATCTACTCATCTCAAAGAATTTTTTTTTTTTTTTTTTTTTTTTTTTGAGACGGAGTCTCGCTCTGTCACCCAGGCTGGAGTGCAGTGGCCGGATCTCAGCTCACTGCAAGCTCTGCCTCCCGGGTTCACGCCATTCTCCTGCCTCAGCCTCCCGAGTAGCTGGGACTACAGGCGCCTGCCACCTCGCCCGGCTAGTTTTTTGTATTTTTTAGTGGAGACGGGGTTTCACCATGTTAGCCCATGTTGGGATGGTCTCGATCTCCTGACCTCGTGATCCGCCCGTCTCGGCCTCCCAAAGTGCTGGGATTACAGGCTTGAGCCACCGCGCCCGGCCAAAGAATTTTTAAAGACCTCAATGCCATAGAAAAACTTAGAAAATTGCCAAGAATAGAATAAATTCTTAATTGTTACATTATTTCTTAATGAGTTATTTTATTAATTAATTGTATATAAAGCTTAATGGGACTACTATCTGTACATTTTGCCTCTCCTATTTTTATTTGTGCCAAGTTAGTCCATAATTTTAGCTTCAGGGGTTTCAGAATAGCATACTTGAATTTATGTGTTATATAAAAAGTGAATTAGACAGTATGCACATCACATTAAGAAAAGTTTTCGTTTGTGTGTCTACGTTTACTGCATAGAAAAACTTATCATTAGTGTTTCCATTTACTTTCCTCAGCATTTATCTGAATGACAGTATAATCTATTTCTAATTGCTTATTATATAGTAGTGTTCCATAGCACATTTTCCAATATTCATGTTGTTCCCATATTTTAAAATGCAAGGCTTTTCTTTGCTTTTAAAAAAATAAATTATAGGCTGGTGTAGTGGCTCACGCCTGTAATCCCAGCACTTTAAGAGGCTGAGGTCAGTGGATCATGAGGTTAGGAGTTCAAGACCAGCCTGGCCAACATGGTGAAACCCCGTCTCTACTAAAACTAAAAACAAAACAAAACAAAACAAAACAAAAATAGCCAGATGTGGTGGCGGGCGCCTGCAATCCCAGCTCCTTGTGAGGCTGGGGCAGAGAACTGCTTGAACCTCGGAGGCAGAGGTTGCAGTGAGCTGAGTTCTCACCACTGCACTCCAGCTGGGTGACAGAGTGAGAATCTGTCTCAAAAAATAAAATAAAATAAAAAATAAATCATAGCCTTTCCATTTGTATAAAAAGAAGAGTAATAGATTAAGAACATAATAAAAAGTGTCTGTAATATCATTGAAATCTTTTTTAAAAATTATCTTCTAAATGCTCTTTATGGGAGATGATAATGCATTTGTTGTGAAATTTTGTTACTCTAACCATACGCTAATAATTCAAAATCTGCTCTTTATGGGTGCCCAGTTATGATTGAACATTGTAGTTACCTAGAAAGAGTCTTCTTCACTTGTATGCTTTTTTAAATTTGGTATTTCACAGGTTAATGTTTATTTAATTTTGTTTTGTAATATTTTATATTCCTGTATTTCCTTGTTAGGATAGGCTGCCTTACATCATTTAACTGTATTTTTAGATTCTGCCTATATATTATAATTTTGTATGACTATATCCAACTGTGTGCACTTTAAGAGGGTATAGAAAAAAAGTCAAATATGAATCAACCATACATCTATTGCCAACATAATTCTCTGTTCGTCTGCCTGTATAAACATTGCTAACACTTTATTTATTACTTGTGTATTTCTTTTATTAGTTGGTAGTCAATTTTTTTTAAAATCCTCTTTGGGTGAGTAGTTGTGGAAATTGTCCTAATTTTCACATCTATGTATTAATGAATCTCTATTACTTTTGTGTGAAGGAAACACTTCTGTGATTTGAAGGTAATTTTTTTTGACCTCTGAACTTTTTATTGGCCTCCTGTTCCCCAAAGGGACTTTGCTTCTGCTGTCTCAGCACCTCAAAACGGCGGTGTTGTTGGTCTCAGACACCACTTTGCTCTCCACTGTCCTGCGGGTGGTGGTCTTTTGGATGCTTTGCAAGTATTTGCTGCTGTTCAGAGCATCGCCAAGACTGAAGTCCTCCCCGTCTTCTAGCAGGTGGCAGTAGGTGGCAATCTCAGCCTCCAGCTTGACCTTGATGTTCGGCAGGGCCTCGTGCTACTGGACCTGATGCGCCTCTTCCCGGCTCTGTGCCAGCTCTGACTCCAGGTGCAGCATGATCCTGTTGAGCTGCTCCATCTGCATCTACCTTCCTCAGGCTGTTCTCCGAGCTGGCCTTCAGATTTCTCATCGAGTCCAGGTCGATATCCAAGGACTGGCCTATACTTCTCAGCTCCCTGAGCATCATTTCCGCAGCTCCGATCTCAGGGGACTGCATGGTGACCACTGTGGTCCTCTCCTCAATCTGCTGGGACCAGTACTTGTCAAGCTCCTCTCAGTTTTTCTGAGCCATCTCGTCGTATTGGGCCTGGATGCCTACCATGATCTTGCCAAGATCCTGAGACTTGGGGACGTCTACCTCCATGGTCAACCAAGAGCTGGAAATAAGGGCTTGTAGACCTTTAACTTCCCCCTCATGGTGCTTCATGAAGAGCAGCTCTTCCTTGAAGGCCTCGATATCTGTCTCCAGCAGCGGCTGAGTGACACTGATGTTATCAGTGATGTCACTCTCCACAGACTGGCACATCGCCAGCTTTGTCTCACACTTTACAGTCATCAGGAGCAAAATGGTCATTTTCAATCTCAAGGATGATGCAGGCACTGTCCACGGAGTTGGCAAAGATCTGAGTTCTCAGGTCCTCAATGGTCTTGAAGTAATGCCTTCAGTCTCTGACCTGGGGACACTTCTTCTCCGGGTGCTCCCGGATTTTGTTCTCCAGCTTCCGATCCTCAGTTTCCAGGCTCCTCACTCTGTCCAGGTAGGAGGCCAGGCAGTTGTTCAGGCCTTGCATGGTCTCCTTCTCATTCTGGATACCCCTCTTACTCGCCAGACCCCTGGCAATCGCCGCAGCTAGGACCACAGACCCCAAGTTGTCGCGGAAGTTGGTGGAATGGGACACAGAGATCCAGGAGCCCCAGCCCCTAGCGCCTGTATAGAAGCTGGCCGCGCTGCTGACCTGCTGGGCGCTTTAGCTGGGCGACTGGACAGATCCCAGGGACCCGCAGTTGATGGAGAAGGTGCGGAGCGAGTGGGGAAGCTCGCGCTGTCTGGGGAAGAAAGCGAGAGGAAAGGACTCAGGTTTTGCCGAGGACCTGAAGGTAATTATTGAAATGCATTATAACTCTGTCTCCCTTAGGTATTATTGTTGTTTACATTGTTACAAGAAACACATAAAATTGGCATAAACACATAAAATTATTTGCAATTTTACAATAATTTACAGTGATAATAATTATATAGTTTAGACTTATTAAGCATATTGACATTATGCGAGGTATCTCTAGAACATTTTTATCTTACAAAATTAAAACTCAATACACCTGAAACCACTGCCCACTTTCTCCTTTGTTCAGCCCTTTCCAAATGCCATCTTATTCTGTTTCTAAGGGTGTTACTACTTTAGATATTTCATACATGTGGATTCACATAGTATCTGTCTTGTAGCTGGCTTAGTTTATTAACATAATGTCATCAAGATTGTATTTTTATTGTATATAAAAGGTTTTCTGCTTTTCAAAAACTGAGTAATATTCTATTGTTTTTATATTACAAATTGTATTAATTCATTCATTAGTTAAAGGAAGTATGGATTGCTTTAACCTATTGATTTTTGTAAGCGAAGCTACAATAAGTATGTGAGAGTTTATATCATTTTGCGTTGTTTTATTAGTCTAGTTGTCTGTTTTTATGCCAGTAACAAACTATTTTGATTACTGTAGATTTATAACTTGTTTTGAAATCAGGAATTGTAATGCTTCCAACATTTTTCTGTGGTCCCTTGAAATTCTGTATACTTTGGAGAGTCACATTTTCTGTTTCTGTCAAAAATAAAATTAAGAATTTCATAGGGATTGTGTTAAATCTGTAGGCCACTTTGGGCATTATGGACAAGTTTAAAATATTAAGTTTTCTAACTCTTGAACAAAAGCATGTTGAAGAGTAAATTGTTTAATTTTCATGTATTTATGAACTTCATGAATTTTCTTCTGTTATTGATGTCTAGTTTAATACATTTTGGCCAGAAATTATAGCATGCAACATTCAATATTATCTTATACTTTAAGGTCTAGGGTAAATGTGCAGAATGTGCAGGTTTGTTACATAGGTATACATGTGCCATGTTGGTTTGCTACATCCATCAACTCATCATTTACATTAGCTGTTTCTCCTAATGCTATTCCTTCCATAGATTCCCACTCCCAAACAGGCCCCAGTGTTTGACGTTCCCCGCCCTATGTCCATGTGTTCTCATTGTTCAACTCCCACCTATGAGTGAAAACATGCGATGTTTGGTTTTCTGACCTTCTGATAGTTTGTTAAGAATGATGGTTTCCACCTTCATCCATGTCCCTGAAAAGGACATGAACTCATCCTTTTTTTAAGGCTGTGTAGTATTCCATGGTGTATATGCACCACAATTTCTTAATCCAGTTTATCATTGATGAACATTTGGGTTGGTTCCAAGACTTTGTTATTGTGCATAGTGCCGCGATAAACATATGTGTGCATATGTCTTTATAGTAGCACGATTTATAATCCTTTGGTTATATGCCCAGTAATGGGATTGCTGGGTCAAATCGTATTTCTGGTTGTAGATCCTTGAGGAATTGCCACACTGTCTTCCACAATGGTTGAACTAATTTACACTCCCACCCACAGTGTAAAAGCTTTTCTATTTTTCCACATCCTCTCCAGCATCTGTTGTTTCCTGACTTTTTAATGATCCCCATCCTAACCGGCATAAGATGGTATCTCATTGTGGTTTTGATTTGCATTTCTCTGATGACCAATGATGAGCAATTTTTCATATGTCTGTTGGGTACATAAATGTCTTCTTTTGAAAAGTGTCTGTTCATATCCTTTGCCCACTTTTTGATGGGATTGTTTGTTTTTTCTTGTAAATTTGTTTAAGTTCTTTGTAGATTCTGGATATTAACCTTTGGTCAGATAGGTAGATTGCAAAATTTTTCTCCCATCCTGTAGGTTGCCTGTTCACTCTGATGATAGTTTTGTTTGCTGTGCAGAAGCTCTTGAGCTTAATTAGATTTCATTTGTCTATTTTGGCATTTGTTGTCATTGCTTTTTGTGTTTTAATCATGAAGTCTTTGCCCATGGCTATGTCCTGAATGGTCGTTGCCTACGTTTTCTTCTAGGTTTTTATGGTTTTACATCTTACATTTAAGTCTTTAATCCATCTTGAGTTAATTTTTGTATACAGCATAAGGAAGAAATCCAGTTTCCTTTTTCTGCATATGGCTAGCCAGTTTTCCCAGCAACATTTATTGAATAAGGAATCCTTTCCCCATTGATTTTTTTTGTCAGGTTTGTCAAAGATCAGATGGCTGTAGATGTGTGGTGTTATTTCTGAGGCCTCTGTTCCATTCCACTGGTCTATGTATCTGTTTTGGTACCAGTACCATGCTGTTTTGGTTACTGTAGCCTTGTAGTATAGTTTGAAGTCAGGTCGTGTGATGCCTCCAGCTTTGTTCTTTTTGCTTAGGATTGTCTTGGCTATGCAGGCTCTTTTATGGTTCCATATGAACTTCAAAGTAGTTTTTTCCAATTCTGTGAAGAAAGTCAGTGGTAGCTTGATGGGGATAACATTTAATCTATAAATTATCTTGGGCAGTATGGTCATTTTCACGATATTGATTCTTCCTATCCATGAGCATGGAATGTTCTTCCATTTGTTTGTGTCTGCTTTTATTTCACTGGGCAGTGGTTTGTAGCTCTCCTTGAAGAGGTCCTTCATACCCCCTGTAAGTTGGATTCCTAGGTATTTTATTCTCTTTCAAGCAATAGCAAATGGGAGTTCACTCATGATTTGGCTCTCTCTTTGTCTGTTATTTGTGTATAAGAATGCTTGTGATTTTTGCACATTGATTTTGTATCCTGAGACTTTGCTGAAGTTGCTTATCAGCTTTAGGAGATTTTGGGCTGAGACGATGGGGTTTTCTAAATATGCAATCATGCCATCTGCAAACAGGGACAATTTGGCTTCCTTTTTTTCCTAACTGAACACCCTTTATTTCTTTCTCTTGCCTGATTGTCCTGGCCAGGACTTCCAACACTATGTTGAATGGGAGCGGTGAGAGAGAGCAACCTAGTCTTGTGCTAATTTTCAAAGGGAATTCTTTCAGTTTTTGCCCATTCTGTATGATATTGGCTGTGGGTTTGTCATAAATAGCTCTTAGTATTTTGAGATAGGTTCCATCAATACCTAGTTTATTTACAGTTTTTAGCATGAAAGGCTGTTGAATTTTGTCAAAGGCCTTTTCTGCATCTGTTGAGATAATCATGTGGTTTTTGTTGTTGGTTCTGTTTATGTGATGGATTGTGTTTATTGATTTGAGTATGTTGAACCAGCCTTGAATCCCAGGGATTAAGCCGACTTGATTGTGGTGGATAAGCTTTTTGATGTGCTGCTGGATTCGATTTGCCAGTATTTTATTGAGGATGTTTGCATCGATGTTCATCAGGGATATTGGCCTAAAATTATCTCTTTTTTGTTGTGCCAGGCTTTGGTGTCAGGATGACCCTGGCCTCATAAAATGAGTTAGGGAAGACTCCTCTTTTTCTATTGATTGGAATGGTTTCTGAAGGAATGGTACCAGCTCCTCTTTGTACCTCTGGTAGAATTCAGCTGTGAATCCATCTGGTCCTGGACTTTTTTTGGTTGATAGGCTATTAATTATTGCCTCAATTTCAGAATCTGTTATTGATCTATTCAGAGATTCAACTTCTTCCTCGTTTAGCCTTGGAGGGGTGTATGTGTCCAGGAATTTATCCATTTCTTCTCGATTTTCCAGTTTATTTTCTTATAGGTGTTTATAATAGTTTTTTATTGCATCTATTTGATTTTTCTCTCTTTTCTTCTGTATTAGTCCTGCTAGAGAGGTCTATTTTGTTGATGTTTTCAAAAAACCAGCTCCTGGATTCATTGAGTTTTTGAAGGGTTTTCTGTAACATTCAAGTTTTTAAAAATTCTGTTAAAAATTGTTTTTTGGCCGAATAGTTATTTTTAGGACAATGTTTTATGAACTTTTGAGAAGATTGTGAGTTTTGTTGTTGTGTAGAGTGGTCTCTATGCATCTGTTACATCTAACTGCTTTATAGTATTTTCATGTCCTCTGTTTTCTTTTTAATATTCTATCTGGCTTATTATTAATTACAGAACTCGTGTATTAAAATATTGTTTTCTGTATATTGCTGTTTTTTGCTTATGTTCTGTCAAGATATTACTAACATATTTTAAAATCCTTATGTGAGGTGTATATATGTGTTTGTGTATACATAATTAGATATATACACACAATTATATAAATGTACATAATTTTCATAGGCTTCCAGTGAATAAACTATTTTATTATTTTGTCCTTTATTTTCTTTGACAGTTTTAATTTATAGTACATTTTATAAACTAAGACAGTTATTTAAAAAGTATTTTTCATAATATAATTGTGACATAGTCTGTCCTCATTTGGTTATGATTTGCATAAAATTTTTTTGCTGCATCTTGCCACTTTTAGTCTGTTTTTGTTACTATATAGTATGATGGCTTATATCTGTAATCCTAGCATTTTAGGGGATTGAAGTGGGAGGATCACTTGAGCCCAGGAGTTTGCGACCAGCCTGGGAAACAAAGTAATACCACGTCTCTAAAATAAGTAAGTAAATAAATAAATAAATAAATAAATAAATAAATAAACAAGGTCTCCTGTACACAGATGTAGTTAGATTTTCTTTTCTTTTAAATCTCTATACTCAATTTATGACTTTTGGTTGAGAAGTTTAGTTTGTGAGTAGTTACATAATTTCCTGCATTTGAAGGAATTAATTTTTGACAATTTGTGGAGTAAAAGGTAAATATTAAATTTTAACTCAATTGAACATGGACATGAACAATGGTCACCAAGTCCCGGAACAGGTTGTGTGAGACTCTTGAGGCATTCATCCAGTGCTGTTTCGGATAAATCTTTATTTCAATTTATTCCTACATGTTAGCTATTGAAAAACAATAGACAATTACAAGAAACAAGTTGACTTTCTTGTGTTTTTTGAGTCCAGTCATGAAGGACCCTCCTGACTGGACTTCATGTCAAATAACTCATTACAAAAAGAGCTAGGGTTCCAGACTGCACCAAAGCTTCATGAGATATCTCCTCATCTGTGCACGAACAAGTGGCCACCTCTGGAGCCCAGGCTGTTGCTTCCCAGTCTAGTGGTGAATCTTCCATAGTCTGGCGAGTATAAATATATGTATCTCTTTTTCCTTCTCCCCTTGCAATTGCAATTTGCTTGTTGTATCATTTGCTGATTATATCTGCATTGCCATTTACGTGGGATAAAGTTTGTTTACCCTTAAAGGTATTGCATGTGTGTGTCTTTTCTTCTGTTGCACGTTTCCCTCACAGAACATCTTTTGGCGTCACGAACAGGATCCGAAAGTGAAAGCATGCCATTTTTTGGTTGCAGGGACCAGACTGAAAGCTTGGGGACTTCCCATATCCTGGGATAGAAACTCCCCCAGTTCTCTCCCTTGGTCATTGAATGGTCCAAGGGAACTGGCCTTTGTCAAAATGGAAATCTAAGTTAGTGCATTTTGAACTACTGGCTGTGTGTGAGGTGCTACAGGGAATCCCAGTTGGTAAATGGAATGCTGAGGGAATTTCCCAGTATGGATGGTGGTTGGTTACTGCTTATAAGTTAATGTGTCAAGATAGGGACTGGTTGCTACAAGAGAAATGTAAGCCGGAAAATGAAAATGCTAATATGACTTCCAGACTGGCCCTGGCACAATGCTGGGCCTACATTTTGACTGACCAGGATCACAGCTATTAGCCTATTGCTGAAAAAAGCAGCTGTCTGAGTGGCCCAGTCAGGGTAAAACTGAAGAACTAGTCGGGGCTTAGAGTGGGTAAAAACCCAAATCCTATCTCAAAGATGGGAAGTTAACCCTAGTAAAATTCAAGGACCTGCACAAACTGTAAAGTTTCTTGACATCCTATGGAATACAGGGAAACAGTCCATTTTACCAAAGGCTAAGGCTAAAATACTGGAATTTGCAACCTTACCACTGAAAAAGAGGTTCAAAATTTTGTTGGCTTGTTTGGATTCTGGAGACATCATATTCCCCACTTGGGTAACATTTTACAACCTCCACATGCAGTCACTAGAAAATGCTATGACTTTCAGTGGAGAGAGAAAGAGAGCATGGCTTTTCAACAAGCCAAACAAGCAGAGCAATTGGCCCTGGATCTATGGCCCTCACGGGATTGGCCAGTAGAACTGCAAGTAACTGTCCTAGATCAACATGCTAACCTTAGGCAGAAACAAAATGGGAAGAGGGTGCCTCTGGGGTTTTAGACCCAGAAGCTGCCTGAGGCTGGCACAACTTATACTCTCTTTGAGGAGCAGCTGTTGGCCTGCTACTGGACTTTACAGGAAACAGAACACCTTTGTTTTAATCATGATGTTTCTATGAGGCCCAAAATTCCTATTATGACTTGAGTCATGAGCTCTCTCAAAACTCATTGGATAGGGTACACTCAAGAAAGTGAATGGAAATGGTACGTACAATGGAAATGGTACATACAAGACCATGCTAAGCTGGAACAAAAAGGGGTATCATGTTTACTGAAGATGTGAAAAACCTGCCAACTCAGGAAACCACCGAGCAAGTCCTGCAGATATGGAAGGAAACCTCCCCTGCCCAATGAGGCAAATCCTTTAAAGAACTAAGCCCAGAGTATCAGAAACACACTTGGTTTACTGATGGTTCTGCCAAATACATTGGTGGGACCCAATGCTGGGAGGCTGTGGCTTATAATCCTGTTAAAAACATAAACATTTCTGATGAAGGCAGGGGTGGAAGCAGCCAGCTGGCTGAATTAGTAGCCGTCCTCCAAGCTATTCAGGAGGAGGCCAGAGGGATTTGTTACTTGTATACTGACTCTTGTTCAGTAGCAAATGGTCTTACTACCCAGATGCCCGAATGGCAATGAAACAAATGGTTAATTGGGAATAAAGAGGTCTGGAGAAAACACTACTGGGAAAATATCTGAATCCTGGTGCACACTACCATTATCACTGTTTTCCATATTGATGCTCATGCATCTCTGCTTTCTCTTGACAAACTATTCAATCAGCAGGCAGATCGGCAGGCCAAAATTTCCACCATAAATGCAAACTTGAGTGTGGATGAATAGATTACATCACGTTCAAGCCTGGCAATTAGACACATTGTAATGTATGGTGGTATAATTGATAGTGATTACCGGGGACAGTTAAAGTTCACTTTATACAATACCACTCCAGATTCTTTTGCTACAAGACCACAGATGCGGGTTGGTCAATTGTCAGTGGTACCTTACTAACAATTAACCCCTGAGGAAATCTCTGCCTCAACAGAGGCTACACACATAACTGGGAGATTCAGATCCACTAGTACAGGACACTTAAATCCTGGAGCCAAAATATGGATACAGCGTCCATCACATAGGTGACATAGGTCACCCCTATGGCTGGTGACCTTGTAGCTATGGGAGCAGAAAATAAACGGGTAGTACAATTTCCTAAAGACGAAAAACAATATCATGTCCCCCTCCATTTTTGTTACTACAGAGAATAACCTGTCTGCTAGTAATCAGTACCTGGATCATCATGTCTGAGGCCGAGAATGAGTTCATCAACTGGGTAGCCACCGCTGCAACAAAAGCCAACCTCCGTCAATGTTGGCTATGCATCAAATTGCCAGAGGCCACAGGAAATGGACTACCTCGAAGAGCTGTCCCTGCCAACATTTCTGAATGGCTATGTCGCTACCAGTGGGGCCACAACAACAACACTTGCAATCCAACCTGGACTTCCTTTGTGACTTTAATAACGTCTTCATACACTATAATTATAGTATAACCATTGCTGTCCCCTGGGGGGCCCTCTGGGTATGCAGATTCTATAGGTGCCCAGAGATATTTAATAATGCCACCTGTAGATAGGGCTCAGGAAGAAGAGGAGAGTCACTTAACCTAGAAGCTTGGCCCAGCTATGTGTCATAATCACTCTAGTGGGCAGGACCCAGGCATAAGATGAGAGTCACATCACATATTTCGTGGCCCAAAATCTGCACTTGGGACAGGTCCCAGGAAGAAGAAGAAAGTGACATCATCTAAATTCTGGGAATAGAGAGGTGTCACAAGAACCTTTGTGAGGTGAAATCAGGTAGAAGATTCACATCACCTGTGTACTGCTGTCAACGAGGTTACTCTTCTTTCCATGGGCATGACTCAGGCCAAAGTGGAGAATCACATCACCTAAGTGGTGTGCCCAGAGACATGTTATAATCTTTTTTATGGGCAAAGCCCAGGTAAGAGAGAAGAGTCACATCAAATGATGGATGTGCTCAGAGATGTCTCACAATACTGCTTGTGGGCTGAATTCAGGCAGAAGACCCACATCATCTTGCTGAGCAATATGTTATGATGTCATAATACCCTCGTTGGCAAGACCTATGCTGTGCAGAAGAGTTACATCACCTATGTGTTCAACCTAGACAAATGTCACCGTACACCATGTATGCAGGGCCCAGGCAAGAGAAAAGGCCACATCACTTAGTTCTGGCCCCAGTAATATATCAAATATCCCCTAAGAGGAGGTAACAGACAGGAGAGTTACATCACCTAAGTCAGAGGAGCAGAGCGATGTGGCAATGCCCTGTGTGTGTGGGCCCCAAAATAGAGGAGAGTTACATCACCTGAAGACTGTACCCAGCTATAAGTCACTATGACCCCTGTGGGCAGCACCCAGGCATGAGGGGAGAGTACTATCATGTAGGTGCTGTGTCAGGCTGTATTTCACAATCTCCACTACGGATAGGTCTCGGGGAGAAGAGGAGTGTCACATCATCTAGGTGATGGGTCTAGAGATATATCAAAATGACCCCTCTGGAGAGAGACCAGGATGCAGAATCACATGAACTGTGTGCTGGGCCTAGCAGTAACTTATTCTCCCTTCTGTGAACATGGCCAAGGCAGAAGATGTGGGTCACATCTTTAAGGTGATGAACACAGAAATATTTCACAAGGCTCCCTATAGGCAAGACCCAGGCAGGAGATTCCCTTCCCTCAGGTGTTGGGACCAGGAATATGTCACAATGTGGGGCTCAAGCAAAAAACAGAAGAAACATCACCTATTTTCTGGGTTCAGAATTATGTCACAATCTCTCTTATGGGTAAAGCCTTGGTTAAAAAAGAACAGACTAGTCAAATAGTTGACGGGCTCAGAGATATGTCACAGTGCCATATGTTACAAATTACTATAGGCAGGGTTCAGACAGGAGACTCACTTTGGTGTTGGGTCCAGTAATGTGTCACAATGCTTTCTGCTTGCAGGGCAAAGTCAAAAGAGTGATGTCACCTAGGAGTTGGACCAACCAATGTGTCACAGTCTCCTTCCAAACAAATCCTAAAAAACAAAAGATGAGTAACATGAGCTAGGTGCTGGGCAGAGTAATATGTCAAAACCCCTTCTTTAAGCAGGGACTACTCAGGAGAAGAGAGTCACATCATATGGGTGATGGGCACACAGATATTTCACAATGTCCCCTTAGGCAAAGCTCAGGAAGGAGAAGTAGAGCATCTAGGTTTTGGATGCAGCAACATGTCACAATGGCCATTGTGGACAGGGCACAGGCAGAAGAGTCACGTAACCTGGATGTGGGGCCCAGCAATACATCACAATGCCCCTGTGAGTAGCACTAATGCAAGACAGAAAACTTACATTACTTATGTGCAAGACCAAGCGATATGTCCCAATGTCCCCTGTGGGCAGCACCAAGGCAAGAAATAAGAGTCACATCACCTAGGTTCTGGGTTCAGTGATGTATCAGAATCCCATTCGTGAGCTGGGCACAGGAAACAGAGCTAAAACACTCAGGAGCTGGGCAGAGATGTATGTTACAATCCAGCCTGCAGAAAGCTACAGGGATGAGATGAACAATATCACACATGTCCAGATTCCAGGTATGAGAATTTGTATGTTGGGCCTAAGTACACCAGTCCCGATCTCAACAGTGAACTGGATTTATAAATGAGTCTTCTCTGGCTGGCTGTGTCCCTTTAGGAGAGTTACAGTCTCACAGATGTAATGAATTTTGGGTTGAGAGTCACCAACCCACCTGTGGACAAGACCCATATATGAGAGTCAATTTTTTTTCCTTTTTTCCCCCTTGAGACGGAGTCTCACTCTATCACCACACTGGAGTGCAGTGGGGCAATCTCAGCTCAATGTAACCTCTGTCTGCTGGGTTCAAGTGACTCTCCTGCCTCAGTTTCCCAAGTAGCTGAGATTACAGGTACACTCCACCATGCCCAGCTAATTTTTATACTTTTAGTAGAGACAGGGTGGCCAGGTGCAGTGTCTCATGCCTATAATCCCAGCACTTTGGGAGGCTGAGGTGGGTGGATCACCTGAGGTCAGGAGTTCGAGACCAGCCTGACCAATATGGTGAAACCTCGTCTCTACTAAAAATACAAAAATTAGCTGGGTGTGCTGTCATGCGCCTGTAGTCCCAGCTACTCGGGAGGCTGAGACAGGAGAATTGCTTGAACCTGGGAGGCGGAGATTGCAGTGAGCCTAGATTGTGCCACTACACTCCAGCCTGGAAGACAGAACAAGAGTATCTCAAAATAATAATAATAAATAGTAGAGAGACGGGTTTCACCATGTTTGCCAGGATGGTCTTGAACTCCTGACCTCATGATCCGCCCACCTTGGCCTCCCAAAGTGCTGGGATTACAGGCGTGAGCCACCGCGCCCAGCCAGTTGTGTTCATTTTTGAGGATAATAACCTTTATTGTCACCAGAATGTGCATGAGTGTTGCAATCTCACCTGTCTGCTGGGCCCTGTTAGGACACTATGTACCTCCTGAGGGCCTTGTACACTATGAGAGAGACATAATCCACTCTGAGGTCTTCATGCTGACATGAACCTATGACCATACCTGTGGCTATAAGCCCAGGTATGAGAGTCAATCTCTCTCCAGCTGGGTGGATCCAGATAAGAGGATCTTTACTTGGCTATAAACTGGGTTCAGAAATAAGCCACTATCCCAACTGTGACTGGATGTTGACATATGATAGTTACAATTCCAACTGTGGACTGCATTCAGGTATGAGATTTAGGACCTCCCCAATCACCTCTGTTCCTCTGTAAGAATGACAATCCTGATGATTGATGGGTGTGCATACAAAGAACACAATCTCACCTGTGTTCTGAGGCCTGTGATGACACTGTACCATCTGAGTGCTTTACATGATATGCAAGAGTGTTTATTTTCTCTGACCTTCATAGTAAGAGAAGACCCATAATTTTGCACTTTTTTAAAAACCTGGCTATGAGAGAAAGTATCTCTCCTATTGGTTCGTTTAAGGTATGAAAGTCATTTTCACACCTATGTACTAGGCCAAAATATAGGTCACAATCTCACATTTGGGTAGTCAGCAAGCAGGAAAGTCTCATCATCTGGGTCTGTGTCAGGGATATGTCACAGTCTTCCCTGAGGACAGGGACAAAGCAAGAGAGTCACATACCTAGTTATCTTAGTGTAGTCACAGCCTCACAAGCGTTTTGGATCTTGGTCAGGGAATCACAAACCCACTTGTGGACAATATCCACTTATGAGAGCCAGTTTTCCCAGCTTTTGACTGCTTCTGGGCATGAGATTCAGAATCTCAGTTATGGGCTGTGTTCATGTGTGGGAGAATGACAATTTTTACTGATGGCTGGGCTCAGGCAGGAGCCTTTCATCCTGCAGGTTTGAGATAAATGACACACCACAATACCCAAAATATGCTGGGTGCAAGCAAAAGAGGAAACTCATATCAGCTGGTTGCTAGGTCGAGTTATATGTCACTGCCTCCCTTTTTGGCAGGGCTAAGGCAAAAGAGGAGAGTCAGAACTAAAGAAATGTCATAATGTCCCTGTGGGTAGGGCCTATGCATAAGAGTTGCATCACCTAGTCATTGAATCCAGCCATATATTACAATACACAATGTATACAGGGCCCAGGCAAGAAAGGAGAGTAATATCACATAGATACTGGGTCCAGCAATATGTCACAATATACCCTGAGGGAAAGCTCCAGGCAACAGTGTAACATTACCTAAATGAAGTGCCCAGAGAGATGTTTCAATGCCCCTGCTGGGTAGGATTTTGAAAAAGGAGAAGTTACATAACCTAGGGGTTAGGCCTAGCTATGTGTCACATTCATCTCCAAGATGGAGCCCAGACATTAGAGAAAAGTCACATGATGTAGGTACTGGGCAAAGTAATATGTCACAATCCTTACTGTAAGTAGGCCCTAGGAAGAAGTAGAGAGTCACATAGTGTAGATGATGGGCCCAGAGGTATTTAACAATGACTCTTGCAGGTAGGGACCAGGCAGAAGAATCATATCACCCATGTGCTGTGCCCAGTTATAAGTCACACTTCCTTCTGTGGGCATGACCTCAGCAGGGAGAAGAGTCACATCCTCCTAGTATTGGCCCAGGGATATGTCACAATCTCTCTTATGGGCAATGCTCAGGTAAGAGAGGAGAGTCAAATCAAGTAGGTCAAATCAAGTAGGTGATGGACCCAGATGTATGTCACAATGCCTTCTGTGAACTTGATCCAGGCAGAAGATTCACATCAACTTGGTGCTAAGCCCAGCAACATGTCACAATCCCTTCTGTGTAAAGGGAGCAGGCAGGAGAAGAGAATCACATTACCTGACTGATGAGCAGAGAGATATGTCACAATGCCCCTTGTAGGCAGGGACCAGACAGAGGAGTTACATTGCCTGGGTAGTGTACCCAGCAATATACCACGGTGTCCCATATGCACAGTGCACAAGCCAGAGAGTCACATAACCTGGGTGTGAGGCCAAGCTATATATAATAATTCTTTCTGTGGGCTGTGCCAAGGCAGAAGAGGAGACTAACATCACCTGGGTGCAAGGTTTAGCAGTATGTCAAAATGCTCACTGTTGCGGTGCCAAGGAAGGAGAATAGAGTTCCATCCTCAAGGTGCTGGATCCAGCAATATGCTAATATCCCATCTGTGGCCTGGGTCCTTGCAAGAGCGTCAGGTCACTCAGGTGCTAGGCACTGGGATATTTCACAATGAAACCTGCAGAATGGACCAGGAATGAGATTAACAATCCAACAACTGTCTCAGTTGTAGGCATGATATTCAACACATCCTGTATGTTGGGTCTAAGCTCATGGGTAACCAACTCAACACCAGACTGGGTTTGTGCATGAGAGCCTCAATTCCTCTGCAGACTGACCTGTGTTCATGTGAGAGAATGACAATATTTACTGTTGGTGGGGTGTGCATAAAAGTGTCACAATCTCACCTGTGTTGTCAGCCCAGTTATCATGCTCTGTGTACTACCCAATGGCCCTATACAATATGAATGAGAGTTGCAATCAACTTTAAGGCCTTCCTAATGGTAGGGACCCATGATTGTACCTGTAGCATTAAGCCCGGGTATGAGAGTCAACATCATTCCAATTAACTAGGTCAGGATAGGAGAGTCCTCCCTTGCCTATGAGCTGAGTTTAGAAATGAGTCACCATTTCAACTCTGGTTGAATGTTTATATATAAACACAGGCCTAGTGCCAAGGTGATATGTGTCTTTGGCCTAAACATTTTAAGCAGGAGACAATGTGACATGTCTCTGGGCCTATCAACTATTTGATGTGACCTTCCCCTTTTACCTGAGATTTTCCCATAAAAGAGATGTGACATATGTCTAGACTCAGCACCTAGGTGATTTGACTCTCCTTTTTTGACTGAGTCCTGTGTATTTTGGGTATTCTGACATATCCCTGGACCTAACATCTAGAAGATAAGAAGATCCTGCACGGGCCCTGCCTAAAAAGTTTCTTGCGACATATTTCTACATTAGTCACGTTGGAGGTTTGAGTCTTCTCTCTTACCTGAGCTTTTTCCATAAGAGAGATTGTTACATAACTCTGTGGCAAGCACCTAAATGCTGTGACTCTTCTTACTTGCCTGGGTCATGCCCACAGATGAAAGGGTGGCTTATTGCTGTGTCCAGCACACCGGTTATGTGATTATTCTGCCTGATCTCTGCTCACAGGTGCCATTGTGACATATCCCTGGGCCCAGAAACTATTTAATATGACTCTCCTCTATTACCTTAACTTTCTGTATAGGATAAATTGTGACCTATCTCTGGATCCAGCACTAGGTGATGCGACTCTCCTTTTCTGCATGGGCTATGCCCACAGGAAGGAGGCTTATTGCTGTGTTGGCAGCTGATGTGATACCTCTGTTCTTGTCTTCTTATAAGAATTTAAACAGGAGACACAAAGAAAAAAAGTACAGCATAATTTATTGAAAAGAAAAAAAGTAGAAAGTTAAGTGCAGAATACAGTGCACCCTGAGAGAGATATTCCAGGGCGGGCTGCTCATAAGAGGGAGACAGTGTGGATTGTCACTGGAGAAACCCCCTTATGGGAGTTTTACATTATTATTAGTGAGGAGGAGAGAAGAGGAGTTGCTAGTAAGCATGTTCTGAGTGGTCTTCTGGGTGCACTTGTGCAGTAGTTGTACATGCTTGTTCATACGTTGCATATCTCATTAGTGTCTTAGATCTCCACCCAGGAGTGTATTTCTGTTTGTTTGAGACAGTCTCGCTCTGTTGCCCAGGCTGGACTGGAGTGGTGCGATCTCCGCTCACTGCAACCCCCGCATCCCCAGTTCAAGCCATGCTCATGCCTCCGCCTCCTGAGTAGCTGGGATAACAGGCATGTACCACCATACTCGACTGATTTTTGTATTTTTGTCGAGATGGGGTTTCACTTTGTTGGCCAGTCTAGGATTGAGCTTCTGGTTTCAAGTGATCCCTCTTCCTCAGGCTCCCAAAGTGCTGGGAGTACAGGTGTGAGCCACCGTGCCCAGCTGGGGGCTGTTTTTTTTTTTCTATTAAAATAAGCAAAAATTAAGTTGGAGGACGCATAAAATCAAAATGCATATGCTCTGTAGAACAGAAAGTTTCTTAATGAAGATAGCTTTGCTTGAATGAGCCCAATCACAATGCGAATGCTAAGGCTTATTGTGTTGGCTGTACAGTCACCACGGTTTCTGTATCCCAAGATCATGGTCATTTTCTTGACTATGTATTCTGTTTCAATTTCCCTGTAAGAGATTTTAGGGCCATAATCATATTGCAGGTTGAGGGGCTAGAACAGTTTTTCTGGAGCTGTTTCCTGCTGAGTGGGTGTTACTTTTGCTTTGCCTGGGCCCTAAAGTTTCTTCCTGTGTGATCTAACTGGGTGTAAACCATGTCATTCAAGGAACCAGTGGGCAAGATGTTGGCAGCCAAAGTTGGAAAGCCTTGCAAAACCATCATGCAAACATGGGGTTGCAGTAAGCAAGACAGCAAGAAATCAGTTAACATTTTAAACAAAATTGGAACAAAAGTAACAGCTGAAAATACAGTAATGACTGGTACTGTTAAAGAGAGCAAGGCAAGTAATAGACATTGTTTTCATGTTCCCATGGAAGTTCCTAGAGATTCAATTTTTTCTGCCTGGGTGATGATATTGTTAACATTTTCTTGGACTAAACCAGACTGATTGATCTCAAAAACAGCATTTTTCTTTTAGATATAAACATGCTCCTCTTTACCTGACTGGGAGAAGATCCCAGGCTCTTTGATTTTGTCGGACTACAGTGGCTACAGAGTCGAGATGCTGTTGAAGTCTATTGAGGCCCTCTGCTGCTTATTAGGGACCCATTGTGGTTTTCTGAGATAGTTTATACTGGACTCCCAAGGCTCCAACTTGTGGTGACATTTGTGCTGAAAAAGTATTTTGCATTAAAATGGTGAAAGCAACAATAGTTTTAAGTATTTTCTACTTTTTGCCAATACGCAAAAGTTTTGTGTGGCTAAGTTGGCAGCAGTCTTTGGGTCCATTTCTGGATGGTAAAATTGAATGGTGGTCAAAGTTAGAGCATGGAAGGCTTCAGTAAATGGGCTGAAGTTCTCTGAGAGCCATCAGAGTTGTTGCTTACATTGGATTAGATCATTTATTGAGAATAGAAGAAGCACTCTGATGATCCTCTCTCCATTTGGGACTTTCTGTAAGGGGAGCAATTTCTCTGTCCCTGGATGGTGTGAAGCTCCACTGCTAGTAACTACAGCTGGGCTGGTCTCTACTGTACTTGGCAAAGGACGATAGAGAGGAGCATAAGGAGGAGGTGAAACAAGCTTAGATTCTACAGAAGAATCTGATAGTGTAGAGGATGCTGGGGATTCTAAAGGAGGTGTAGGACCCTGAGGGTCCCTATCTGAAGCTGGTGTTGGGCTGTGGGGTCTGGGGTACCTTCCCTGATGTTGGGGTCCACGTGTTTCCTAAACAAAGGAATGAACACACAAGACAACACAGCACGAGACAAACATGGCAGCCACCCTGAAAGACATGCTCTGCTTTATTTTATACAGTCATTTGTGGAATGTTGCCAAGTCACAAGACACATTGTTGTTTTTCTGACTGTTCCCTGACTTTCTGGATTTTCAAGATGTTTACACATAAATCAGCCCCCAGGGCCTGCTGTTTGCAGCTGGCTCCTTTGTCCTCCCTGTTTGCAGGGAAGGAACGCCCTGTTTCGTTTGCAAGAGCAGGACTTATCAGGAACGTCTCATTTGTGA
This sequence comes from Theropithecus gelada, assembly GCF_003255815.1. Classification (NCBI taxonomy): domain Eukaryota; kingdom Metazoa; phylum Chordata; class Mammalia; order Primates; family Cercopithecidae; genus Theropithecus; species Theropithecus gelada. The sequence continues at coordinate 35,028,236 of NC_037678.1, read as the reverse complement.
GCACATAGTCCTCTACATTTCCCCCTTTCTTTATTTACAAGTTTGAATTTCTTTCAAAACCATCATTACATGTTGGGCTCGCTGGGTTCCGGTGTTCACCCTTTGGCACCATCTCCAGCAGACTGTGAAAATGACAAAGGCAAGAACAACAATCAATACATTACTAGAAACAGAAGTCAGCAAAGTTTTTACAGAGCTCATAGGGTTCAAAAACGTGAAACTTTGTACAATACCAGTCATCAAATCTGCACCAGTCAGCAATGGTAATTGATTGTGAAATGTTTCAGAAATGTTTTGTGTTAATTCTTGTATTTCTAGGGAAAGATTATTATGACCAATTGAAAGTCTCTTTATCTCAGTCCAATTATGTACAGTGCTGCCAAAAGGAACAGGAGTAATACAAAACTGGGTAGTATTCCAATCACATTTTAACAAAGCTTGAGTATTCAACACTGTTAGCTGATCTCATATCCAAGAAACCACTTGTTCCAAGTTATCCACTCGTTCGGTCAGATGAGCATCTATGTCTCGTTGTTGTTGCCACAACAAATGAGATTGTTCATGCCATTGTTGTATGAATTCTGCATTTTGTATACTCTGGGGTAGAGCTAGTCCAGCAACAGCAGCAGTGGAAGAAATTGCTACAAGTCCCACCACCGCTGCTACGACAACCCCAACCACTCTCTGGCTGCGGTTGACAAGATCTTGCATTACTTTGTAAATTTGAGGAACCCCAGCAGATTCACTCCAGGCACGTGTTAAGTTCACAGGTAGCCAGGTTTCTTTTCTGACTCTTAGTATATATAAATCAGAATGAGACTCATTCCAATTATTATTCCACCAAGTAGTATGTATACAACTTAAGAATATACAATTGTCTGTACAGTTAACTACCCCTATATAATTATCCCATTTAAAAATTCCTGTTAACAACAAATAAGGTTTTCTTACACATGCAATAACATATCTAGAACTATTTTGATGCAAAGATATATGGAAAGGGTTAGCAATATTAGCAGTAAGATTTAAGGACATGTTTCCCATGAAAGTGAACATTGGTTTACCAGCAGCTAGCAACTTTCAAATATGACTTTGTATTTGTGAGGTATTAGCCAAATATGGCATAGGGGGTGATAAACCACCATCATGCCAAATAACAGTTTCATTGCCATCTGCAGCGATGCTGTGATTACCTTTATGCCAATGCAGGTTGACATGGCTGAATTTAGTTTGAAAATCTCCATGTACACTCCAATCTGTAACAAGGTATTTACAACTCTTCCCTTTTACTTCTAACAACAATCGTGGCCCACTACTTCTACATCTAGTCCACTCTAGTTGGGAAACACCTCCGGACACATCAGGGATAGGGCATAAAGATAATGTACTTGGCAGAGTTTCATTAAGTACTGCAGTATGATTATACTTAAAACTTTGAGCCACAATAATCATAGTAAAGGCAGAGATATGACTATGGTTATAGCGAACAGCCCAAGCCTCATGAGAAAGATGCAGACAATGTGGACTACTCCCAAGACATATAGGTAACCCTTCAACCCCAAATCGATATGAACTATTTACTGTGCCAGTGTCTAATTCAGGATCCTGGTTTAAAAAAGGCGATGGCATCCAAGCAGTATCATTAGTAAGTACTGGGACTTTTCTACCTCCCCAGGCCACACCTTGATATAAGGGTGGAAAAGGAATATAAGCCCAGTATGTAAATTCTCCAGCCATTACCTGACAATTTACTATGGCCAGCATAGCCAGGAATAAAGTCAGTGGGGTTTTGGGCTGCCCAGCTTGTTGAACAACCCCTTCAGCTTTCTGAGTAAGCTTTTTCAGTTGACCCCATGTCGGGGGCTCCACACGTCGAGTCCTGAAGGTGAGTGTTCTCTGAGTGCTCAGATTGAGCTCCTGAAATTCCTTGAGGAACTCTTCGGATTGGCTCCTCTTCGCCATGGCACTATTTCAACCGTCGAGATGGAAACCACTCATCTCCGGCACCTGTACGGACAAGAGCATAGCCTCGGCCCCATTGTAAAACTTTTCCTTTTAAATATTGCCCTTGTAATGAAGGCTAATACACCCACAGATTACTGTTTTGCGGCTTTTCTAAAGGCTGTTGAAAATGTTTCGCCACTGCAGACTGCTGTAATTGGTGCCAATGGTTGAGAAAATTTAAAGTAAAAAGGGCTTTCAGAATTTGATGTTTTGGGGAATCTTGCCCATCTCCCCCTTTTTGTTTTAAAAGTTGTAATTTTAAGGTAGCATTGGCTCCTTCAATAATTGCTTGACCTTGACTGTTAAATGGAATACCAGTGGAATGACAAATGCGGTATAAAGAAAGGAAAGCAGCCAATTTACGAGAGCAATAAGCAGGGGCATTATCAGTTTTTAAAAAGTTCTCCTTGTTGTACTGATTCAAATGGGTAGTGAGAAATTCTGACTAGGATAATGCTGAGAAAAAGAACCAGTATACTCAGCGCAAGCCACTTGCCAACCCTCATGAGTTTCCAATAGAGATTCAATGTATTGATTAGATAATCGGGTAATAATTTTTATAGGGTCAGCACCAAGAAACTGACGAGCTCGACGTCGTCCTTTAATAATTAATTCAGCCAATTTATCCATATATGGGTGAATTTTTTTTTAGTGGCTTTACTAGCCAAAACAGCCACTCCAGAATATTATTATCTTGGTGTAAAATGGCCGTTGGCGAATGGGGAGTATGAAAAAGACACAACAAAAGTGGAAGATTGGGTGCAGTATAATCAAGGTGAGCTTCACTAATTCTATTTTCTACAAATGACAATTTTTTTTTTTTTTTTGCTACAGGGGATAATTGACGAGAACTATTTAAATCTGAATCTCCTTCGAAGGTAGCAAATAGATATTGCAATTTGTAAGTAGGGATGCCTAAGATGGGGTGAAGCCAATTTATGTCTCCTAACAGTTTTTGAAAATCATTAAGGGTTAAAAGTTGATCTCTTCGAATTTGAACTTTTTGTGGCCGAATATGCTTTTCTGCTAAAAGGTATCCCAAAAATTGAGTAGGAAATTGAGTCTGCATTTTCTCAGAAGAAATATGTAAATTATATTGAGTTAATTGTTGTTGTAAGACCTGAAAAACTTGACCTTGTAGGACTTCATCAGGAGTTGCGAATAGAATATCATCCATATAATGGTATATTAACACAGTAGGGAATTGACATCTAACAGGATTTAAGGCACTATGAACAAACTCTTGACATAAGGTAGGACTATTAAGCATACCTTGAGGAAGAACTTTCCATTGATATCTTTGAGTAGGCTGTCCATTATTATATTCGGGAACAGTAAAGGCAAATTTTTCACAATCTTGGGGTTGTAACGGGATAGTAAAAAAACAATCTTTAAGATCTATAACCATTAATTTCCAATTTTGTGGGATAAGAGCTGGATTAGGAAGCCCAGGTTGTAAAGTACCCATAGGTTGAATACAAGCATTTACAGCTCTAAGATCAGTTAATAAGTGCCATTTTCCTTTTTTTTTTTTTTTTTTTTTTTTTTTTTTTTTTTTTTTTTTTTAGGAAA